>NC_073693.1:45029512-45209512 GCF_029784155.1 Uranotaenia lowii
TTCGTGTTTCTTGGGAACGATGCAGCTGCTCCAGCTCCTCGAGCTCCTCCTTCTCCAGGCGGCGCTTTTTCTCCTGGAAAAGTCGGACTCGCTGCCTCTTCCGCTGTCGGTGATTTTCCACATTTCGACGGGTGCCTCTTTGCACTGCTGCCGCCCGCGCGGCATTCTCTTCGTCCATCACCCTCCTACACTCCTCGTCGAACCAGTCGTTCCGTCGAGATCGCTCCACGTAACCGATGACGTTCTCCGCAGCACTGTTGATGGCTGTTTTGATGGTATCCCAACAGTCCTCGAGAGGGGCTTCGTCAAGCTCGCCCTCTGCCGGCAGCGCTGCTTCGACCGATTGCGCGTAGTCTGCCGCGACCTCAGGTTGCTTCAGTCGCGCGGTATTTAACCGAGCCGGGCGCCGGTTTCGCGTGTTGTTCACTACGGAGAGCTTTGGGCGCATCTTCACCATCACCAGATAATGGTCCGACTCGATGTTGGCGCCCCGACAGGATCTGACGTCGATGATGTCCGAGAAGTGCCGGCTGTCAATCAAAACGTGGTCGATCTGTGATTGCGTTTGGTACGGTGATCTCCAAGTGTACTTGTGTGGGAGGCGGTGCTGGAAAAAGGTACTACGTACGGCCATTCGTTTGGAGGCGGCGAAATCTATCAGTCCGAGGCCGTTTTCGTTGGTCAGCTGGTGCGCACTGAACCTTCCAATTGTCGGTTTAAATTCCTCCTCCTGGCCGACCTGAGCGTTGAAATCCCCGATGACGATCTTGATATCATGTTTCGGGCAACGGTCGTATTCACGCTCCAGCTGCGCGTAAAATCGTCTTTGTCGTCACCGGTACTTCCGAGGTGAGGGCTGTGCACGTTGATGATGCTGATGTTGAAGAACCGGCCCTTGATTCTCAACCGGCACATTCGTGAGTTGATCGGCCACCACCCGATCACGCGCTTTTGCATCTTTCCCATCACTATAAAAACTGTTCAAGCTCGTGTGTGTTGCCGCAGCTCTGGTAGATGGCACGACCATCTGGATACGTTCGTACCGTGGAGCCCTTCCAGCATACCTCCTGCAGCGCTACGATGTCGAATTTGCGGCTCTTCAATTCGTTGGAGAGCACGTGGGTACTGCCCACAAAATTTAGAGATCGGCAGTTCCATGTTCCAAGTTTCCAATCGCTAGTCCCTTTTCGTCGCGTGGGTCTTTGCCGATTTCCATCCGAAATTTGTTGTTCGTTGTTCGTTGCTTATGTTTTTTGTAGTCACAGGCTCGCAAGGCCCGCAGCTAACCCCACTATCTCGCAGGAGGACCGTCGTGATGTTGCTGTTTTGGGTCCCGAACACCACCAGGACGCTGTTGCACTCCGCACGCCGCCCCTGACATGGAGAACAGACGCGTACGAAGCCCCCTAACTCAGTCTGCATGCGACCAAAGCATCCACCGGGGTTGGGTACCCGATCTCCGCTAAGGTTGCTCGCACCCCAGCTAGCACCACGGGGAGGTAGAGAATCGGAGTTGCAGACAAGAGGTGATATGACCACTACCCGAAGGTTGGGTGTATGGGGTCTCGAGTTGCACATTGTCTACCGTTCACTAGCCCCTACGTTTATCAATTTTTCACAAAAAACCCATCAATGATTTTATCATTTTTTTTTTCTTAATTTTCTATGGAAATCCCCGTTTTTGGATTTGGAGAGGTTTGAAAGTATTAAAGAAACCATTCCCGTTCTTAAAAACGGCTACAAAAAATTTCGTATTGAACGGTTCAATAGTTTGCGGAAATTGATCGAATTGTGTCAGAGTTTTATTGATTTTGTATGGGAGCCCCCTCCCTATCTTAATTTGAAGGGGGTTTAGAGTATTTTAGAAACTATTCCCGGTCTTCAAAACGGTCACACACCAAATTTCACGTTGATCGGTTCAGTAGTCTCTGGAAATTTTCGAATTGTGTCATATTTTCAGTTTTTTTTTGTATAGGGTAAATGATCTTGAGCGGAACCATTTACTAATCCTAAGATCTAGGCAATGATTGTTTATGAATCTTATCAAAATGTTGAAAAAACACTTTTTCAAGATGTTTTCCAACAAGCATTAACATTTTTGCTTAAATTTATTGACTTAAATAATGTTATAAGAAGATTTAAAAACATGCGCATTTCTGCTGCAATTTTCATCAATCTACGCTGACTTTGATCGTCAATTAATGTCACCCTTGACCGTTATAAACTAATTCTTAATGAATAAAATGGTAGAAAAACTCATAAAAAAGCATAATTCGGGTTTTTGTAACAAGTTTCCCATCAAAATATCAATTAATCGCGTAGTTTTTAAAAGTGAAATATGATCTTGAGTGGAACCATCTTTGATCTTGAGCGGAACTACTAGCTTCCGAAATAAACCGCTAGGTGCGCTGCCTTATGCCTTATGTCTCACACGCGGTTTTTACCCCTGAATGTATGCAGCACCTTTATATATTTTTTCTTATTTCAGGGAAAGAAAAGATGTAAAATTAGGTTCATATAGAAAGTTAATTAATTGGTGTCACAGCGTACCAAACTAGGCACACAAAAAGTTTATTTTTTGGGGGTACAAGACATGTGTTTTTGATTATTTCTTTCAGAGGGACGGCGGGAAGGAGGAGGTAGGCTTTCATACATATTTTTTGGCATAATTCGAGAACTAATGAAGCTAAGAAAGTTAAGTCATTATTTCAGAATAAGAATCAATCTTCATTGTTATTACTATTCGTACTTCAAGAAGTAACTTTAATTTAAAGAGGTTGTTTTAGATGTTCAAATTCCAATTGAAAACGATATACTACCTAATAAAAAAAATTCAAATTCTTTTTTACACACATTCCTTCAGTTTTACCAAGTGTAGCAAAACACATCGAGTTAGCCTTTTTTAATAATACTCCACTATTCAATTAGTGGCCTGGTATTGAAAACCTATCCGATTGCCTTGTGTTTTACACTTGAGCTTGAACTGGAAATCGGTTTGAAAAATAATTGCTTAATCAATTGAGCTAAATAATTAATGTTTCCATAGATTTTTGATTTAAATAAATTTTATCGTGATTAATAAGAAACTGGAATTTATTATAAACTTTATTCTACGAATGAGTTGCTTAGAGCAAAGGTTGCTGAAATCACAGAAAAATCCGTTATTTCACAGAATTTTGAGGAAACTTTTATCACAGCATCTGTGTCACAGAACACAAACGGCCATTTTGAGAACAACTTTTGAACGCTAAGTTTCTTTTTTTTTACATAAAAACATTCGAACATTTTTGAACTTTTAAATCTTCAAAGAGATGAAATTTAAATAAAGTTTTCACATTTACATAAAGATTAGGAATAAGAACTATTGAAGATGTTGACAGCAGAAAATGGTTCCGCTCAAGATCATATTTTAGTTCCGCTCAAGATCAGCGTGGTTCCGCTCAAGATCAGAATTCTTACTTCAGTAAAACAGCTCTAAAGTTATTAGGATTTACTCAAAAATATTCTCAAAATCATCATTAGAAAGCAGAAACCAAGATCTATCCGCTGAACTGAAAACAAATTTGTTCGGATGTAACCCATAGCCATACCGCTTCATCAACTGTTCAGAGTTGCGTCGAATTGAGCCATTTAGTTCCGCTCAAGATCATTTACCCTAAGAGCCTCCCTTCTTATAGTCGGAGCGGTTTGAAAGTATTTTAGAAATCAGCTCCGACCTCAAAAACTCTTTACATTACAAATTTCAAATTGATTGATTCAGCAGTTTTCAAGTGTAAAGGGAACAGAGAGATGGACAGGCAAACGTATGAATATAAATGAGTTCCCTCATTTTTTTTTAATGGAAAGAGTCTTTCAATTCAACATGTCATATGAAGGGTGAAACGATCAAAATTTGGCCAAAGGAAACCGCGTGTAAATCGGTGAAATTGTTTATTGAAAAAATCAAATTAAATTTCTTTATCAAGTTTAATTAGTATAAAATTCAGGAAAAATATTCAGTTAGGCTTCCGCTTTTCCAAATCCGAATTGCCGGGCCTTACGCTTAACCCCTGCCATCAGATTTTGTACAGCCACCTTGTCCACCTTCTTTGCCGCAGAAAGACATTTGCTTTGAACAGCTGCTCGTCCTTTGCAGTTTTTTTGGTCTTCTTTAGGTTCCGATAGACAATAGCCCAGTATTTCTCAATTGGGCGGAGTTGAGAGGGTTCTTGTCCTTGGGAACCACATGCACATTGTTGGCGGCGTACCACGCCATGGCCTTTTTTTAGGAAAGGCAGCAGACGTTTATGAAAACATTCTTTCACGTAAATTTCTTGGTTGACAGTCCCGGAAGCTATGAAAATGCTGCTTTTCAAGCCACAGGTACAGATGGCTTGCCAAACCAGATATCTACCTTGCAGCCACTATCGCCCGATTTCTATACAATCGGTGATCAGTAAGATCCTGGAGCAGTTAATAGCTGAGCGTGTCTCGCAATCGGTCTTTTTCCCTGTTCCATAGGTGGATAAAACTAGTGCTATTTTCAGGAATTGTGGGAATTCACCGTTTTGAATGCAATCGTTGAATACGTCTCTAATCAAGGGTTCCAAAAAATTGTGGAAATAATCATTAATTCAATTATTGACGACATGTTGGAAGTTTGTTGATAAACAACAATTTAAATTTAATTTGGTCATTTCGTTGTAGTTTTTAATCAAACGATCTGAAAAAATATGCATAAAAGACAATTGTCTTTTGTATCTTTGGCACAGTATCGGTCCTACCTGCAAAACCTGCAAACTGAGTTGTACTTAATCTTTCAAAATGTTACATAATCTCAATCTGCTGTTCAAAGTACTATTGACAGCATTGTACTTGCCATCAGTTGAACCAAACCATCTTTCAACGGTTAGTTCGGAGTTGAGACAAGTTATAGAGTACTTCTACGCCCACCAACTGACTGCTTCAGGACTTTGCGTCTTCAGCTACCCTTCATCTAGGCAATGGGTAAATTTGTTGGACGAGCTACCGAAACTCGAGAACATTAACAACCAATCGATTGTGATCATCAATTTAAGTCAGGCTGAAAAACTTACCCGAAAATGCGGGATGTATGTGCTACTGCTACCCGAAGGATCTGGCTCTCTTCAGTTGCCTTACGGAATTCACTGGGACAGATTTTCAGCTTTTGTAGTAGTTAAAATTTCATCAAAAACAGAATGGATGGATAAAAATGCGATGGCGTCTTATGTACATTGTGCTATGCATTTAGGGTCTCCTAACTCAGTGCTTCTTTTGCACAATACAAGAATCAATTATACATGCAAGGCTCATTACAACTGGTTCAGACAAATGTTGCTAGTTAATCTGACTCTTTCAGAGGTTGGTAGTTATCTCATTGAGGACCAGGTTTTGAACGCATACCAAGCAAGTTTCAAAGTACTGATCAATCCAATCATCCCATTTTTATTTCGGAAAGATGATTTGATGGGTGGACCAACGGCAACGCTATTGTATAGTTTTTGCAAACGTATCAACGCATCTCTCCGATGGATTCCCTCTAACGAATCACTTGAAAACCTTTCAAGATCGATACGATATAGCAAATTTAACTTGGTTCCTCATGTTAGTCTTGTTGCGAAACATATTGAAAATTTGCCAACACACGGCTTCGACGGATACTGCCTTTTTGTTCCCGAGCGAAGGATCCACAGCTATTTTCTTCATTTGCTCAAACCGTTTGCCATCGATAGTTGGATTCTTATAGTCAGCGTTTTAGTGTTTATAGAGCTGCTACCCCATGTCTTTCGAAAAGTTTGCCCAAAAACTATCATTTGGCAGGTTTTTTTTGGCCATTCAAAATCTCAGAACAACACACGCGTCAGTCAATATTTTGTCCTGGCACTGTCCGTCCTGTTTTTCTTTTTGGACGAATCCTATTTGACCAAAATGCTATCGTTTATAGTTAGTAATCGATACGAGAATCATGTCCAAACATTGCAAGAGTTTTTGCAACTTACAAATTTTAACATCTCTATTGGATCTCAAGAGGACATCTATATTGTTGGTAAAATACATCCCCAAGCAGCTTCAAGAATAGTTCACAATGCATTCCGTGAGCAGTTCCCCAGAAAATATGCCGAGTTTCAAATTTGTTCGTTTGCCAAATACTTGGAACAAAATGTTGGAAACATCGACCCAGCTACCAAAGATCGTCGAGCTTACCTGATGAAGGTTCCGTTATTTTCTATCATCAACAGTCACTCTTATTCTCGGTTGGATCCTTACGGATGGAAGCTTCGGGATCATGACGCTCGGATCTTTGAAAGTGGCATCTGGTGGTATTGGATAGATATGATCATGCCTCGAGGAACCGAAACAGAATATCAGCTCCTGAGCTTTCAGGATCTGATTTCGATGTGGTGGATTTTGTCGAGTGGATGGGCTGTTAGTTTTGTTTGGCTTGGCATCGAAAAATTGTTTCACAAATAAACTGACATCGGACGTGTATGACTCACAAAAGAAAATAAGTTCAGTGCCTCATTTTCACCCAAGACTTTTTGAACCTGGAAGAATTGTTTAAGTTATCATCTAACTGATTTCCAGTTAGTATATGATCATGTTCAAATCAAACTTAAATCACATTGTTTCAATTTGATCAACAAATCCAGCTGTCAACGAATAATGTTTTGGTCTTGTTTTACTATAATTGAGAATTTTAGTGATTGTTTTGAAGTAAATGTTATCAATAAAACAAACTAAAACTGAAATAAGTTATCATAATTGACTTATCGTAGAACAAAACCTGCTTGTTAACCCTTATCCGCTCTTTAGTGTCAATAAATAAGACACTAGTGGAAGTTTGGTGGCATGCAACTTTATGCAAGTGCATCCAAATGAAAAAATTTCTTCGACGACCCTCAAAGAATTCTTAGAATCTGGATAAAAATTTCCCTAACCAGACCTTGAGTGTTAATTTGACACTTCTCGCTTAGAACCGCTATTTCTCTCTTCTCAACATACCGATTTTTACCAAATTTATAGTTTTGGAAACCCTGTATTGTAACTCAAGTATGTTTTCTTGACAATATTCACCTACAACACTTTAGTTCACCGTTATTAGAAATTTAAGAAAAATAAAACATGAAAAAACATGCTTCGGAATAAAGAATGTAGATCAGCTACAGAATACTTAGTTTCCAAGAAAGCTGAAGTGAAAAGCAATATGTCGCACACATGGATATATTTCTCTGAAATATTTTTTTTTATCATGACCCCAAAAAATGCAAAAAATTTGAGTTAAAACCGTACTTTTTCAATCAAAGAACAAGCAGTTGGAGATTTTTTTTTATTATCTGACGGGTTTGCGCCGGGGGTTTTCAGATTTCCCCAAAATTGAAAATTTGGTTCATTTTTGCGACTTAAAAACACATGTATTTTTTCAGATTTCTAACATTTTTATTTTTTGAGTTAGCTTCGGTTAATTTTTTTTTTTCAATAAAAAAATAATCGTTTTTCAAAGCTACATAACTCTGTTATTTTTCAACGGAAATTATAAAATAGCACATCAAAATGCATTGAAATTTTATCAGCTTTCCAAATAAAATAGTTTAAAAAAAATAAATAAAGACCTTCAACATGAAAAGTTGTTAATAAACTTTAAATGGCGTCTAAAAGTACCGTCTGCACCACCGAATATTTTGTAAAAAATATCATTGTAAAGCTCAATTTATGATGCAACTTTCATCTGAAGACAACAAAGTGGCCCATCAACTCCTTGAAGAGTTATAAAAGAAAAAATGACAACAAATCTCTTTTTTTGCATCGAAAACAAACAATGGTCGAACAACTGAACTCACATAAGAAAGTAGCGTGCGCTTCTAACAACATGGGAACAAAGGTTATCAAAGCAGATAAAGAACACTATATTTTGTGCTTTGTAGACTGCCCCTACTCGGATAACAGTCCCATATGAATTTTCGTCATTTTAGGTCAACATAGGGATTCAAAATAAAACACTAAAAAAAGAGGTTTTGTTCTACAAATTTTGAAAAAAATATCAATTTGTGGCTGTCCTATATGAAACATACCCGAATAACAGTTCCATATGTGAAATACCACGGATTTGGTTACTTGGCAATGCTTCTTTCGGCGAAATAGTCTTGGATTTATTGCTTTGAATCATTTAAAAAAAATTTAACTCACTTGATGTCGAATGATGCACACGAGTTTTCGAAGGCAGGTCTGACTTCCTTAGGAATGACTTCCTGAGCGAAAAACTATTGGATGCAATCAAAAATCGTATAAAGATTCAACTTACAATGTGGAATTCACGATATTTTTCCCAAAGTATGTTTCTATTTCTGAAAATTGCATATAGAAGTTAAAAAATGATCAAATTTAAGTCTTAGAATGTAGCTTGGTGAGAAAAAAATATTCTGTATGGGACTGTTATGCGAGTAGATTTGAAAAAGGTTTCAAATATGGTCGATTCACAGTCCCATAATGAATAAAAATAGTGCTTACCAATAACCCAATTTCGAAAATTTCAGGTCTTACGACTTTTTATGACAACCTAGAAACGATTTGCGTTTATGCTGAAAGTGGTGATCACAATTTAAGAATGTATTCCAAAACAGGAAAAGCTGATTTTCTCGCTTGCTTGTTTTTGCATATGGGAGTGTTATGAAAGTAGGGGCGGTAGAGTGTTGCAGCTAAACTGACTTCATATTATATCCAAAAATCTTATAACGTATTCGTTTATACCCAGTTTTGCAGCAGGTCACAACAAGTTTTGCAAATTTTGCTGTCATTTTTAGAAGTTTATGCGCTCAGTTTTGCATCCGTAACTCACCAGCTTGGATTTAAAATGGACGGTGGAACACTGAAGATTCGTTTGTGAGCGATCGAGGTAGCAAAACACTGACGACGAATTATGTTCGATCTAGTATGGTAAACCTCAAAACTGGGCGAATGGAGAAAACGAATACGGTAAAAGTATCATATTTTCTATGTTATATTACCTACAATGGGAATGATGCTTTCTACAGCCTGGGCTGGCCATACTGAGCTCTTCGATTATTTCTACATTTGTGCCACACTCTTTGTTTTTGATCAATGGGAAAGGATTTTGGTGTCCAGTGCTTAGCTCCCGATATAAAAACTATATAAAGCACGTCTATATTTCATTTTTTAATCACATTTTTGTGATCCCTAACACAGGGACTGAACCTTCTACTATTGGCATTGATTATGCTTCACAATGATATTTGATCGAAAAGTTAATATGTTATATTGCATATGACCAGGTTGTAAAAGCAACATTCCCATTATTTGTTATATCTGTTATATTTGTTATATAATAAGAATTTTAGTTAAAATTTGAAATCAGTTATGCTGCTACAACTCTACAAAGCACAAAAAATAGTGTTTTTTACCTGCTTAGATAAGTTCTTTTGTTTCCATGTTGTAAGAAGTGCGCGCTACCTCCATATGTGAGTGCAGTTGTTCGACCATTGTTTGTTTTCGATGCAAAAAAAGAGATTTGTTGTCATTATTTCTTTCATAACTCTTCAAGGAATTGATGGCCCACTTTGTTGTCTTCAGATGAAAGTTGCAGACGGTACTTTTAGACGCCATTTAAAGTTTATTAACAACTTTTCATGTTGAAGGTCTTTATTTATTTTTTTTTAAACTATTTTATTTGGAAAGCTGATAAAACTTCAATGCATTTTGATGTGCTATTTTATAATTTCCGTTGAAATATAACAGAGTTATGTAGTTTTGAAAAATGGTTATTTTTTATTGACAAAAAAATCTAACCGAAGCTAACTCAAAAAATAAAAATGTTAGAAATCTGAAAAAATACATGTGTTTTTGAGTCGCAAAAATGAACCGAATTTTCTATTTTGGGGAAAATCTGAAGACCCCCGGCGCAAATTGTCAGATAATAAAAAAAAATCCCCAGTTACTAGCGGTGGTTTGCGCTGACTTGGGTATGTCACATTTTTATCTATATATATAAAAAGTAATTTCCGTTTGTTTGTTCGTTTGTATGTTTGTCTTCAATAGGCTCAGCTGCCTTAAGAGCTAGAGAGCTGAAATTTGGCATGGGTGCTCATTAGGACCAGGAATGATGAAAAATGTTTTTAGATTTTCGGATGACCCCTTTTGAAGGCGGTCGGCCATTCAACAACGGTTTTATTCCCCCGAACCGAAAGTCATGGCACCCATTTTGTGAACCGACTTTCGTATCCGTTCGTTTCGTTGGCGGGATTATTTTCACCATCACCATGGGCAGGCTATTAGAAACGACCATCCAGAGCTCACATGTACTGGATAGCAAATCGAAGCTTGCTGAGCATTAAAAATTTGAAAGTGAAAATTTTGGCGGGTGTTTTTTGTACCTTCTACTGTTCAAAGCACATGCTACCGGTACGAGGTATTTGGATACAATTATAAGCCTACATTTTGATCGAAAAATACAACTAGGCTGTTGGGAATATATTGACTAGAATAGTAGTGGCTTTCAAAGTGCTCTTTACCGTTGCTGGGGGCTTTGGAGGTTAACCATTTTTATATTTTCGGAATTCCTCATAAAGAAAGAAAATATTTTTAGATTCAGAGTTTATAAGTTTGAGGCTGCAATTTTAACGCTTCAATTGGAATTTTAATGGGGGATTAGAAAATTGATAAGATAATAATATTTGAGGTTTTGAGTTTTATCCAATTCGATTTCACTAACCAATTTCTAACTTTTAAGTTATCATTGATGACCAATGTTGTTGATTCTACCATCTATTAATGAGATGTTTGTGCACATGAATAAAAAAAACAGAACTAAAAAAAACCATTTTCATAATATAGAAATGGTGTTTTCGAAATGATTTGTTTTCGATAACTTCAAAAAGCTATTAGTAGAACTTCTAACATTTAAGGTAAACTAAATTAAACAGTGTAAAAATTGAAAAGCGAAAAAAATACACACATGCAGTTGAAAACATGCAAAGTGAGTTTTCAACATGCTCAACAAATTCATCCATATTGAAAAGTGAGATAATCTTCAACAGATATTTTCATTAGATAAGGGATGGAAAAGATAAAAAAGCAGTTTAATCTTTTGAAGATAAAACTATTAGGCCAAATTTATTCAAGCTTCCTAAGAAATGATGTTTGTCTATATTAAGTTTTCAATATCTTAGTCATCTTGCTGTTTTTATACATCGGATCGGGTTGAAAATAGGCACAAAGGAGTTATTTGGGACAAAAAATTGAATTCATTTATCCAAATTAAAGTCAGGGGTCGGCCTAAGGGGTCGTCCATATTAACTATTCACTGTTTTGCGATATTGTCGTTATTATAAATTGGATTTAGATGAAAATTGGCACT
Source organism: Uranotaenia lowii (assembly GCF_029784155.1). Lineage (NCBI taxonomy): Eukaryota > Metazoa > Arthropoda > Insecta > Diptera > Culicidae > Uranotaenia > Uranotaenia lowii. Next base: position 45,040,881 of record NC_073693.1, read on the forward strand.
CGAGAGTTTTGAGGGACGATCAATCGATTTCAGGTATTGAATTCAGCGTAAGGGGCCAGCAATGGGGTCGTCCATATTAATCTTACAATATTTTTGAAATATCGTCGTTATTATACATCGGATTGGGATGAAAATTTGCACACGGTAGTTTTCAGAGACGGACAACCGACTTCAGATATCAAAGATTGTATAAGAGGCCACCAAAAGGAGTTTAACTTTTTGGCAATAATTGCGTTGTTATGCGACGATCAACTCGAAAGTTTTGAACGGTTTTTTTTGGCACGGGCAATCAATTCCTGATTTCAAATGAAGTTGCAGACGACAGAAGAGGTGTTCGTTCAATATTTTTGCAATTATAACTTAACAATTAATTCCGAAATGCATCAGCAAAATATTTGGCTATTGACTTTCATACAAACTGTTAATAACATGTTCCAAGTTGAAAGCGAAACGGAGTTCGTATGGGAACAGCTAGTTTATTATAATGTTTGAAAAGTATCGTAGCTCATCACTAGAAGGGGTATAAAATTATCTTTCTGGTTAATATAAATCATGGACGGATGAAGTTTAAAAAGTGGAACAATTTTCTACGTAGAGAAATAGCGATCTTTAAAGGTTTTTAAAAGTGCATGCGATGATCAGTAACGTCAATATCGCAAAAACAATATTTGTGTTGTATGGACGACCCCCTTCAGAAGGGGTCATCCGAAACAAATAATGATGCGTGTCGTGACAAGCAAACGTGAACTACTATCAATAGAAAATTTCCAACCAAGAAACGTACGACACGCATCATCATTTCGTCTGTCGGCTTCGCTCTCTGCCCAAATCACCACCCACCGTACCTACACGTTCTGCTGGACGTGCTGCTTGTGGTTCTAGAAATTCAGGAGTGATTTTACGTTTGTAATTTTCATATTTTTGTGAAATCTCACAGCGTGAATTGTTGCACCTCACTAGAATGTAGATTAAATGTGCTTTCCAATGAATATACTTTTGATTGGTCCAAACAAAGTAAAAGCACTGAAAATCCGGGTACAACCTGACGGTGGACCACAAAAACAGATGAAATTTCAATTTGTAAAAAAATCGCGCAAAGTAGCCAACTTTAAAAAATTCCAGTAAATTCAATTTTTATTGCATGGAAAATCTAAAGACAGCAAAATATTAGAATTTTAATAGATTTTTTAGTCATATGTTTTTCAAAACCTCTTCCATCGCTCCAACAGTATTTACAAGCAATCGAATGAAAAGTAGGTTTTTCAGACCACTTTTTTGAACTTTTTGCGACCATTTCATTAAAAAAAATTAAAAAAAATATTTCTTGTCTTCATAATGTAGGCATTCACTTCAGCTTTCATATTCAAAACACAAATATTTTTTTGGACGTGTAATGTATGAACTACAGCAGTTTTCCTGTGGCATGTTTTTTCAGATTTTTTTTTCTTTCATGCTAAATAACGAGAAAACTAGAAGCTTTAGCTATATATAATGTTCTAAACATATTTTACTGACATTACAAGGTTTTTATTGAAATAAGTTTTGTTTTGATCGATTTAACACGCCAAAAGTTGTATCGATCTTAGCTTGTAGTGTCAAATTGACACTCCTAGTGCTGATTAGGGTAATGAAATCTGATGCGGATGAGGGTTAAATTAATAATATTATTGCTTAAAATTTGAAATTAGGGAAATGGCATTTCGAAGAAAGAAATTAGAATTAAGTATCTTGAATTTAGAATTACGAATTAAGAAAAAAGAATAATTAATCCATAAATTAAAATTGAAAATTTAAAATTCAGAACTTTTTATTGAGCATTCAGAATTCAGTATTAATATTTTCAGAATTAAAAATGAACAATTTTTAATTAAAGATTAAGAGAAAAGAACGAGTTAAACTGTTTGAATTTTACTGTACCAAAAATATCATGCATTAAATGGTCAAAAAGCGTCAGTTCTTCTTTCCTCAACTGCAGACGTATGTTTTATTTTTTTATTTTTATCTAACCTTGAAATAATTTATCGAACAAAGATCAACAGTACATTAGGTATCAATTAACTTTTCCACCAAGGTCAAAGTTATCTAATAATTACAACTTGGCATTATATAAAGATCTCTTGGGAAATTAGGAAAACCTTTAGTACGAAGCAAATTCTATGCTGATTTATAATCGTCTGCTTAGAGTTAGTTAGAGACCATTAGTTATAAAATGTACAACAAGTTTTAAAATGAACGTAAAGTTCGAAATTTTATTGATAGCTTTGAATTTCTCAACTGCTACCCAACATCCCATATCTGGAGTTGGATGGCAGCTGAAAGAAGTAGTGGAATATTTCTACGATCATCAACATCTAGCAGAAGGATTGTGCATCATAAATCAACCGAATTTGCTTGAATGGGTAGATTTACTGGACGAACTTTTCCAAACAGCCAAAATAGGCAACCGATGGATAGCAGTAGTCAACTTGTGCCAAGCTCGAAAAATTCCTCGAAAATGTGGAATCTATGTTTTTCTGTTGCCAGAAGGCTCAGGATTCCTCCGTTTAACGTACGTTTACGATTGGGATCGGTTTTCGGCATTTGTGGTCGTTACAATTTCAACGAAAGAAGATTCGTTGGACCGAGAGGCAATGAAAACTTACATCCAATGTGCAAAATATCTGGGCTCTGCAAACTCGTTGCTCATACTTCACAGCGTCAGAAACAACCGAACATCTATGATTCGCTTTGACTGGTTCAGACACTCCTTGAAGATAAACGTAAATATTTCAGAAGCCGGTAGATATCTTATAAACGATCAAGTTCGGAACTTAAATGGAACAATTTTCAATTCATTGTTCTACCCGTCCATTCCTTTTTTATACGAAATGAATGGTTCATTTGGTGGTCCAACGGCGCATCTAGTTCATAGTTTCTGCAAACGTATAAACGCTACTCTACATTGGACAACCACCTACAAACCAATTGGAAACATTTCAAAATTGCTACTTAACGGGAAATTGAACTTGGCTCCTCATGTTAGCCTTATAGCGAAGCACATAGACTATCTACCGACTCACGGCTTCGACGGATTTTGTCTTTTCGTCCCCGAGCGGAGAATCCGCAGCTACTTTCTTCATTTGCTGAAACCTTTTGCTATCGACACTTGGATACTCATTGTTGGCATTTTGGCATTTCTCGAACTTATGCACTACATCTTTCGAAAACTTTTCCCCAAAACCATCGTTTGGCAGGTATTTTTTGGTCATTCGAAAACACTGAACAACTACGCGCTCATCAACTACTATTTTGTCCTTTCACTTTCCGTATTGTTTTTCTTCCTGAACGAATCCTATTTGGCAAAAATGCTTTCGTTTATAGTCAGAAACCGATACGAGAAGCACTTTCACACAGTACAGGAACTTCTTCTACAAACTAATTTCAACATCTCAATTGCGACACGAGAAGACATGAACATCTTGAGCAGGATGCATCCCCAGGCAACTCCGAGAATAGTTGTCAATATAAAGCCTGAGCTGTTCCCCAGAAAATATGCTGAATTTCAAATTTGCTCCTATGCTAGATATCTGGAGCAAAGTGCAAAGAACATTGACCCGACATCGAAAGATCGTCGAGCTTACCTGATGAAGGCTCCACTGTTTTCCGTCATCAATAGTCACTCACTATCTCGGTTGGATCCTTATGGAAGGAAGTTTCGGGATCACGATGATCGGATCTTCGAAAGTGGCCTCTGGTGGTATTGGATAGATATGATCACTCCTCGAGGTGTCGGCGCCGAATATCAGCTGCTGAGCTTTCAGGATCTAATCTCGATGTGGTGGATTCTCTTAATTGGATGGACTGTCAGTTTTCTTTGGTTGGGTATTGAAATTTTTTTGAGCAAATTGGTTCGTATCAAGGGTGTTTGTTTCAGAAAATAGGACTAATTCGAAGCCGTGCAGCACATGTTCTACTTCGGGGTAATGCTTCTGAACTAATGCAGCTTCTATGAAATAGTGGCAACACTTTAAGTTTGTTGTTTTATTCGATTAAGATGATGGTTTAACATTAACAGCAAATTCTTTCTCAAGGGACAATTGATTTGTAGCAACTAAAGTATGAAGAAATCCGTTAACTGTATAAAAAAGACCATAGGTCCTAATATGACTTCATCAAAACACAATGTTTCAATCTGAACAATAAATCTAGTTGTTGAATGTTCGTGCTACAGACTTGTGAGAATGTTTTGTTGGATTTGAATACTAATTGTGAAATAAAGCATGGTTCTGGAAAGCATCTTCAATCTGGACGAATTTAAACGGGTCTATCTCGGAGCTATGTAAACGAAATAAAAATATTATGTACTAAAAATGTAGGACTTTTATTGCACTTTTAAGAAAAAATATCAAAAAAATTATTCGATGTTGTTTTGATGAATTTTCGAACTTTTCGTCGGGTACCACTCACCCTATTCGCTGACCTCAGCGGCCATTTTGTTCCACCATCTCTTCATTTCTGTTACATACCGAGTCGTCCTACCACCATTTTTTTCATCTTCTGCTTGACAATTGCCCAAAATGTTAAAAGCAAATTCAATGTTTGAAGCATTCCAAACTTCTTTGAATTATGCTAACAAAAATGACAAAAATGACAAAAATGACAAAAATGACAAAAATGACAAAAATGACAAAAATGAAAAAAATGACAAAAATGACAAAAATGACAAAAATGACAAAAATGACAAAAATGAAAAAAGTGACAAAAATGACAAATACGACAAAAATGACAGAAATAACAAAAATGACAAAAATGACAAAAATGACAAAAATGACAAAAATGACAAAAATGACAAAAATGACAAAAATGACAAAAATGACAAAAATGACAAAAATGACAAAAATGACAAAAATGACAAAAATGACAAAAATGACAAAAATGACAAAAATGACAAAAATGACAAAAATGACAAAAATGACAAAAATGACAAAAATGACAAAAATGAAAAAAATGACAAAAATGACAAAAATGACAAAAAATGACAAAAATGACAAAAATGACAAAAATGACAAAAATGACAAAAATGACAAAAATGAAAAAAGTGACAAAAATGACAAAAATGTCAAAAATTACAAAAATGACAAAAATTACAAAAATGACAAAAATTACAAAAATTACAAAAATGACAAAAATGTGGCCAAAATGACAAAAATGTGGCCAAAATGACAAAAATGACAAAAATGACAAAAATGTCAAAAATGACAAAAATGACAAAAATGACAAAAATGACAAAAATGACAAAAATGACAAAAATGACAAAAATGACAAAAATGACAAAAATGACAAAAATGACAAAAATGACAAAAATGACAAAAATGACAAAAATGACAAGTATGACAAAAATGACAAAAATGATAAAAATGACAAAACTGTGGCCAAAATGACAAAAATGACAAAAATGACAAAAATGACAAAAATGACAAAAATGACAAAAATGACAAAAATGACAAAAATGACAAAAATGACAAAAATGACAAAAATGACAAAAATGACAAAAATGACAAAAATGACAAAAATGACAAAAATGACAAAAATGACAAAAATGACAAAAATGACAAAAATGACAAAAATGAAAAAAATTAAAAAAATGACAAAAATGACAAAAATGACAAAAATGACAAAAGTGACAAAAATGACAAAAATGTCAAAAATGACAAAAATGACAAAAATTACAAAAATGACAAAAATTACAAAAATTAAAAAAATGACAAAAATGTGGCCAAAATGACAAAAATGACAAAAATGACAAAAATGACAAAAATGACAAAAATGACAAAAATGACAAAAATGACAAAAATGACAAAAATGACAAAAATGACAAAAATGACAAAAATGACAAAAATGACAAAAATGACAAAAATGACAAAAATGACAAAAATGACAAAAATGACAAAAATGACAAAAATGACAAAAATGACAAAAATGACAAAAATGACAAAAATGACAAAAATGACAAAAATGACAAAAATGACAAAAATGACAAAAATGACAAAAATGACAAAAATGACAAAAATGTGGCCAAAATGACAAAAATGACAAAAATGACAAAAATGACAAAAATGACAAAAATGACAAAAATGTGGCCAAAATGACAAAAATGACAAAAATGACAAAAATGACAAAAATGACAAAAATGACAAAAATGACAAAAATGACAAAAATGACAAAAATGACAAAAATGACAAAAATGACAAAAATGACAAAAATGACAAAAATGACAAAAATGACAAAAATGACAAAACTGACAAAAATGAAAAAAATGACAAAAATGACAAAAATGACAAAAATGACAAAAATGACAAAAATGACAAAAATGACAAAAATGACAAAAATGACAAAAATGACAAAAATGACAAAAATGACAAAAATGACAAAAATGACAAAAATGACAAAAATGACAAAAATGACAAAAATGACAAAAATGACAAAAATGACAAAAATGACAAAAATGACAAAAATGACAAAAATGACAAAAATGACAAAAATGACAAAAATGACAAAAATGACAAAAATGACAAAAATGACAAAAATGACAAAAATGACAAAAATGACAAAAATGACAAAAATGACAAAAATGACAAAAATGACAAAAATGACAAAAATGACAAAAATGACAAAAATGACAAAAATGACAAAAATGACAAAAATGACAAAAATGACAAAAATGACAAAAATGACAAAAATGACAAAAATGACAAAAATGACAAAAATGACAAAAATGACAAAAATGACAAAAATGACAAAAATGACAAAAATGACAAAAATGACAAAAATGACAAAAATGACAAAAATGACAAAAATGACAAAAATGACAAAAATGACAAAAATGACAAAAATGACAAAAATGACAAAAATGACAAAAATGACAAAAATGACAAAAATGACAAAAATGACAAAAATGACAAAAATGACAAAAATGACAAAAATGACAAAAATGACAAAAATGACAAAAATGAACAAAATGACAAAAATGACAAAAATGACAAAAATGACAAAAATGACAAAAATGACAAAAATGACAAAAATGACAAAAATGACAGAAATGACAAAAATGACAAAAATGACAAAAATGACAAAAATGACAAAAATGACAAAAATGACAAAAATGACAAAAATGACAAAAATGACAAAAATGACAAAAATGACAAAAATTACAAAAATTACAAAAATGACAAAAATGACAAAAATGACAAAAATGACAAAAATGACAAAAATGACAAAAATGAAAAAAATGACAAAAATGACAAAAATGACAAAAATGACAAAAATGACAAAAATGACAAAAATGACAATAATGACAAAAATGACAAAAATGTCAAAAATGACAAAAATTACAAAAATTACAAAAATTACAAAAATTACAAAAATGACAAAAATTTGGCCAAAATGACAAAAATGACAAAAATGACAAAAATGACAAAAATGACAAAAATGACAAAAATGACAAAAATGACAAAAATGACAAAAATGACAAAAATGACAAAAATGACAAAAATGACAAAAATGACAAAAATGACAAAAATGACAAAAATGACAAAAATGACAAAAATGACAAAAATGACAAAAATGACAAAAATGACAAAAATGACAAAAATGACAAAAATGACAAAAATGACAAAAATGACAAAAATGACAAAAATGACTAAAATGACAAAAATGACAAAAATGACAAAAATGACAAAAGTGACAAAAATAACAAAAATGACAAAAATGGCAAAATTGACATGGGTTAGGAAAGTGACATAAATTTCGAAATTGACAAAAATGAAAAAAAATCACATGATAATAACAATTAATCGCAAAATTCGGAATGCAGGCGAGATCTTTTTTTCGACAGCTTTTTTGCTCAGAATTAAAAAAAAAAGTATCACCCTTTGAAGCAAAAGCTCTTGAATTGACTCATTTGCAATTATTTTCTGAAACTTATTTTTAATAATTTAAATTAGTTAATTTATATGTTTTCATCATGAATAATTTGAATTATACATTTCTAGAAACTCCAGGGATATTGTTTAAACCGCTGGAATAAAAACAAACATTGAATCTTTGGCGCATTACCTGTGTCACTGGCAAATCTATGACACATTATCGGATAAAAGCGCGCTAAATGTCTCGTAAAAGGAATCTGCTATTCAAAATTCTCCTGACAGTATTGAACCTGCCATATGCTAAACCAAACCATCTTTCGGCGGCCGGTTCAAAGTTGAGGCAAGTTGTAGAATACTTCTATGCTGCTCATCAACAATCAAATGCAGGGCTTTGTGTGTTCAGTTATCCTTCATCAATTGAGTGGATGGATTTGTTGGACGAGTTACCGAAATATGAGGACATAAAATACCAATCGATTGTTATCATCAATTTGAGTCAGGCTGGAAGAATTCCCAGAAAATGTGGAATGTACGTGTTGCTGTTGCGAGAAGGTTCTGGCTTTCTCCGTTTGCCGTATGGTAAAAATTGGGACAGATTTTCAGCATTTGTTGTGGTACAAGTATCAACGAAAATGGATTTGTTAGATAACGATGTCATGCAATCTTACGTTCACAGTGCGTTATACTTAGGTTCTCCTAACTCACTACTAGTTTTGCATAACGTAAGATCCAATTATACATATTTGAATCATTTAAATTGGTTCAGACGAGTATTGCTTCTTAATGTTACTCTTTCGGATGCTGGTTGCTACCTTACCGACAATCGGGTTCTGAACACACACCGCGCTTCTTTCAAAGCGCTGTTCAATCCAACGATTCCATTTTTATATCAAGTCGCTAGTTCGATTCAAGGTCCAACCGCTGCTCTAGTGCAAAGTTTCTGCAAACACATCAACGCATCTGTGCAATGGATAAAATCGAACGAATCACTTGGATACCTTTCAAAGTTAATTCTTGATGGAAAACTGAACTTGGCTCCTCATACGAACCTCAAGGCGGAACATACAGAATATCTACCAGCTCACGGCTACGACGGATTTTGCCTTTTTGTTCCGGAGCGGAGAATTCATAGCTATTTTCTTCATCTGCTGCAACCATTCGGCATCGACATTTGGATACTTATAGTCAGCGTTCTTGCTTCCGTCGAACTACTCAACCGTATTTGTAAGCCACTTGTTGCGAGAAGCATAATTTGGCAAGTTTTCTTCGGTCATTCAAATATCCGGAACAACAGCGGAGTTATCAACCGGTACATTGTCCTGCCAATAGCTGTGCTTTTTTTCTTCCTGAATGAATCTTATCTGGCCATAATGCTTTCATTCATAGTCAGAAACCGATACGAGAAGCACGTGGACAACTTGCGTGAATTTCTGCTACTTACCGATTTCAACATATCAATTGGGTCTCAAGAAGATATCTACATTTTTGGACAGATCTATCCTGAAGCAGTTCCTAGAATAGTTCTCAATGAAGTTTGGGAACGATTCCCAAAACAATATGCCATATTTGAAATGTGTTCTCACATCAGATACCTTGAAAAATGTCCCCAAAACATCGACCCCATAACCAAAGACCACCGAGCGTATTTGATGAAGGATCCATTATTCTCCTTCATAAATACTCACTCCCTTTCTCGATTGGATCCCTTTGGACGGAAGTTTCGGGATCACGACGCACGGATCTTTGAAAGTGGCATATGGTGGTTTTGGGTAGATATGATAACTCCACAAAGCTTTGGCACAGAATGTCGGCTACTGAACTTTCAGGATCTGATCTCGATGTGGTGGATTCTGCTGATTGGATGGGCCTCTAGCTTTCTGTGGTTAGGTGTAGAAATGTTTTTTCACAAATTGGTTGGATTGTTGGTGAAATTCTTTAAAAGAATTATCTCAGTAACTATTTGTCGAATTTTCATCTACTTTAGATGGCGTTCGAACCCATAAGGATCGATATCGATTTTCTGGATTTCGCAGCATGGTTTTATGGTCTTCAATTGAGCTTTGTCAAGATAAAGTTATTCTGAAGTAATCTAGTATATGAAAAAGGCAATAAATTTTCAATTTTTCACTAAGAAATGTCTTTAAATTCCTTTCAGAGTTGATACTTTTTTCAGAAAAATGATTTTCCATTTCATTGTAACTTTAGGAAATACATTCAGCTGAAGAAAGAAACCAGACTCGCGGCAGACTTCGCGCAATCGCTAGAAGCAACGCTGCCGGTTGAGGGCGAGCTCGGCGAACCCCTCTCTCGAGGACTATTGGGATACCATCAAGACAGCCATCAACAGCGTCGCGCAGAACGTCGTGGGGCATGTGGAACGAACTCGATGGAACGACTGTATCGACGAGTAGCGAAGGAGGGTGATGGACGAAGAGAACGCCGCACGGGTGGCAGTCATACAAAGAAGCGTCCGTCGAAATGTGAAAAAACAACCAACAGCGGGAGAGGCAGCGAGTCCGAAGTTTCCAGGAGAAAAAGTGCCGCCTGGAGAAGGAGGAGCTCGGGAAGCTAGAGCAGCTGCATCGTTTCCAGGAAACCCGAAAGTTCTGTCAGGAGTTCAAAGCACTCCACAAAGGCTTCGTGCCGCAAGCCGATATGTGCCGGAAGCATCCTGACGGACAACGGTGAGGTAATCTAAAGGTGAAGCAGCACTTCGATGAACACCTGAACGGCGCACATGCAGGAGGCCAAGACGGTGGGGAAGATACATCGCCAGCGTAGCCAACGACATAGAGGATCCACTCCCAACGATGAGTGAAGTCAAGGAAGCCATTCGCCAGCTGAATAGAAACAAGTCGGCTGGGAAGGTTGGCATCGCAGCTGAACTCATCAAAATGGGCCCGGACAAGTAGGTAGATTGCCTACACTGGTTGATAGTCCGGATCTGGGACATAGAACAGCTACTGGAGGAGTGGAAGGAGGGGGTAATTTGCCCCATCTACAAGAAGGGCAACTAATTGGACTGTGAGAACTACCGAGCGATAACTGTCCTCAATGCTGCCTACAAAGTGTTGTCCCGAATCCTACTCCGGCGCCTAACGCCATAAGCAAACAGATTCGCCGGCTTAATGGAGGGACGGTCGACGACGGGCCAGATATTCACATTACGGCTTATCCTCAAGAAATGCCGTGACCACCAACTCCCTACGCACCATCTATTCATCGGCTTCAAAGCCGCATACGAAACGATCGACTGTAACGAGCTATGGATAATCATAAACGAAAACGGCTTTACCAGGAAGCTGATCAGACTGATCAAGGCGACGATGGATGGAACGCAGTGCTGTGTGCGGATTTCGGGTTAATTGTCGAGTTAATTTGAATCGCGCAGGGGGCTTCGACAAGGTGATGGTCTATCCTACATGATGTTCAACGTAGCGCTAGAAGGTGTTTTTCGACGAGCGATGGGCGAAATGCGGGCACGATTTTCAACAATCAACTTATCTGCTTTGCCGACGACATGCGGAGGTGAAGGAGATCTACCGCAAACTGAAACGCAAAGCAGGAAGAATATACTGGCCTGCGGATCCTAGAGCGACCGAGCCCGTTTTTTCAGTAATAACAAGGTCACGATCGACGGCGACGAGCTGGAGATATTCGATAACTTTATCTATCTCGGCTCACTAGTGCACTAGCGCAAACAATTACACCACCCGTGATATCCGGCGGCAAATGATCAGCGCTAGTCGTGCCTACTATGGGCTCTACTAGCAATTGCGTAGCTGGGGGTGTTGAGAACGGGGAACTGAAATGAAGGAAGAAAATTCGTCAATGATCACACAAATTGTGCAGCCAATGATTGAATTTGTGGTAATTTGTGGCGATTTGTTAGAGAAAATTAGAAGGTTTGAGTTCAAAAGAGAGAAACCGGTGCTCAGAGAGAGTGAAAAGCTGCTAATTGTTGCAAATTGTTGGAATTTGTGAAGCAGTTTTGGAATGCAAAGAATTCTCTCTTGATTTCAATCCCTTGGTTGAGAACCATCTTTTGCGGCGTGCAGGAAAACGGAAAATTTGAGGGACAGGCGCTCAAAACTGAAAGCTGACAAGTTATCCGAATCCGATGCTCGCATATATAATTTTTGGTTATTTTTCATTTTTTTTTACTTTTCAAGTATGATACCTTCAATTGTGAAGTTATAAACATTTCTGGTTCAAGGTGAACATTTTCTTTATATAAATATAGAATAGAAAAAAGTTACATCTACTATTCAATTTTTCGCCATTTTCATTAGTTAACCCTTAAGATTTTGACAGTTGGCTGATTTGCGTCTTTCTTATTCTTTATTCAACGCAATACACCACGCTAGGATCCGTTTCGAAGAACCAAAGTGATGCCAAACGTGTTAGTGGCCTGCTTACAACTAGTTTGGTGATGTTATTTCTGACACTGTGATCTAAAAAAAACGGCGGGATGGATTCCAAAAAAGTTGTATCTTCGATAGCCATTTAGTATCAGAAGAGAGCTCGATGACTTTTCTAATATATCGAAGCTTCTGGGTATCGGAATAAATTATTCAGAGCGTACTAGAAAACACACAATGAGTTTAATTTTGTTTATATATATCTATAAAGGTAAATTATTCTTCGCCACAACCCTATGTCCACAGTCAAACAGACAGGACACTCCGTGTTCATTCTTCGCAAAATTGCTATAAAATTTAATGAAGCTAGGCAATGTCACCAGAGGCAACCAGAGGCGCTGATATCATTAAAATGATAATTTTAAATTTCACGTCATGGTAACGTGTATTTTTGCATTTTCTTGATGCCTATGTTATGGTTATCGTTTGTTTTCATTCGATTCTAATTCGGGAAGCTTTGTGGTGATAAGTTCCAACGATTTGACCATATTGGAAGATAAACAAACCAAACCGAGCAATAGTAGCTTCTTGAACCAGTGTTTGTAAGGTATCTCTTTGAATCTGTTGAAAATGCAGGTTTCAGTGGTGGAATAGAGTTATCTTTATTCATGTTTCGTATATGAGGTCATTAGATTACAACTGTATTAATTAGCGATAGCTAGTTGTCACTTCCACATCTTATATTCCCTAACCGGGAAAGTACTCGTTTCTCAATGAATACTTTGATATTCTTACCCAGAATATCTGGCAACACTGTTGTGTTACCACGAACCCAATTTGTGTTGTCTCGCTTGACCGTGTGATGATGAAAAAATTTATACTGTGTTTACCATCATCAGCTGTCATCTTCAATCATCACTGCTATTGTTTCAATTGCGAATTGACTCAAAGCATGCGGAACCAAAACAAACTGTTTTGGTTCTGCTCGTGGGAGCAGAAGTTGCTGCTTGCTGCTACCAAAGAAAACCGTAAGTTTCAACACCTCCCCTCAATTCGAAGATTGAGAATGCTAAACAGCTTCACGTGCCTTGCCCTTGGTAACGCCTTCATGAACGCATCAGCTGGCTGATCCTCAGTAGAGATGTGTCTCAAAGATAGCTGACCGCTTCTTATGATGTCTCTGATGAAAGCATACTTCACATCCAGATGCTTCCTCCGCTGATGAGTCCGCGCCTCTTCCAGATACTGGATGCAAGGGATGTTGTCCTCCATTAACGTGAAAGGAGTGCTAACCACACCCAATTCAGCAAGGAAGTTTGTTAACCACAAACCTTCCTTGACCGCATGGCAAAAGGCTCCTATCTCAGCTTCGGTCGACGACAGACTGACCGTCTGCTGACGTTTCGTTGACCACGAAATAAGATCATGTAAGCGTAGCCTGATACAGATCTTCGATCATCGGAGTCGTTGGCAAAATCCGCATCAGCATATCCGATGAAAGGTTCCGATTTCGCGTTTCTTTAAAAAGACATACACCGTCTTAGCCGATTTAGGCTTTACAGACTGAATAAATGACGTGGACAACTTAAGATTAACATTTAACACCCAGTACCGAGATGGGAATCGAATCCATGCCATCAGTGGACTAACGATTACCGTCTTACCACGCTAACCACTCGACCACCGAGACGTACTAGCAGCAGACCGCGTCAGCAGTTTCTGCGGAATACCAACGCTGTATCGGTCGTACCTCGAAGGTACCGCAGAATACGCTTCAGGCCTTGCCAGTGCCTATCCGCCAGGCTGGCCTGATACTTGCTCAGTGCGCTAACCGCATCACAGATATCTGATCTCGAAGATGTCGCCAGATATTGTAGACAACCGATCAATTCTTTGAACGGTTGTTCGGTATAACCTCACCATCGTTCAGCTTCGTCCAGCGAACGTTTGTGTCAAGCGGTATGCTTACGGGTTTACAATCGGCCATACCGAATCGTTGCAGAACTTTCTCGACGTATCCTGATTGCGAAATCTCGATGACGCTATTCGGGAAGTCTCGCTTGATGGTCATCCCCAAGAAAGTCTTGACTTCCAGGAGATCCTTCATCTTTTTATTAGTTGATCACCCAGGTGGTAAATCCTTTTTACGGATTGCATTCCAAGGCACGGCGAGCCACCGCGTCCTCCCAGTTTGCTACTCTGGGTCCATGGGTGCAATTGGACGACTCATGATACTATGTACCCCAACGCCATAAAATCCACCTGGGGCCTCTGGCCATAATTCCCATCCGGACCGACAACGAAGGCTTTACCCATGATGGGAGACCATACTCGCGCAATGCGCTCCACGGCAAATACTCGTTTTATTCGTACTACACCAGCAATCATCATCCACTCTTTGTCACGATTCACGACTTACGGGTTGGCAGTCCGTTCGCCGCTACTCGTGACTCGAGTCCCACGTATGGCCTCTTGTCACAATTTGAGCCGTCTTCGCCCGTCTCTCCTCGTGACTCGAGACCTTCACTCGCTCATCCTCTTGACACGATTCGAGAGTGCGCTTATTCGCCTCTCCTCGTGTCTTGAGGGTCCTCGCTCAAATCGTCTCTTGACCCAATTCGAGACGAGAACAACTCGCCTCTCCTCGGGTCTGGAGATAACCACACATCCCGCTTTTCTCCGTCTCGACACTTCGAGACTCATCCTGAGACCCATCCAATGGGCGCCACATATTACGGCACAAGGCCCCTCTGTCTGTCGTGAGTCAATTGTATCCGCGAATTGGGGCCAGGAACCTCCCCAAAAGGCAGATCGATCGAAACTCGCCAAACATTTGGTCGTCCCGCATATCGGGGCCGCGACTACCCGATGCACGTTACGACCCCTCCCTCTTGCAACTGAGCACTGGTACCAGGGTGCCCAGTCGCACCACGTTTTTGCCACACTCGGCACGCAGCCCGTCGGTAGCTGACTGTACCAAGTGTGACGTGTAGTTCTCTTGGCCGTACATCTACAGCTGGTCAATTCTGTAGACACGTTTCCACTCTGCACCACGGGGAGGTGGAACTACGTCGCAGAGCAGGAGATCCTTCATCTGGAATACCCTTCCAAGCTCGGTCTTGATCCAGATAACCTCTGAAACGTCTTTTCCGGCAATCAGGATGTCATCCACGTACAGGATGAGGGTGAGTCCTCGCTTATAGGATCGGTAAACGCAGCAGTCACTCTTCAACGGATAGAAACCAAGCTTTCTTATCTCGTCGTCGAATCGCTGGTTCCAAGCACGACCCGCTTGCTTCAAGCCGTACAGGCTTTTCTGTAGTCGAACGACCTTCGATTTGCCGACGTCATCGTTTGGCAACTGCATGAAGATAACCTCTTCTAAATGTCCATTCAAGAATGCAGTTTTGACGTCCATCTGATAAACGATCATGTCGTATTCGTTCGCCAACGCCAAGACGGTCCGAACGCTCTCCATCTTGGCTACCGGCGCATAGGTTTCCCAGTAGTCCAATCCTGGTCTTTGGAAACATCCTTTTGCGACCAATCGAGCCTTGTAGCGACTATCGTCCTTCACGGTAAACACCCACTCGGACAGGATAGGTTTCCTATGACCCGGGGGCAAGCTAACCGCTTCCCAAGTCTTGTTCTCTATCAGGGCTGTCATCTCCTCGTCGATGGCGACCTTCCAGGAATCCCAATCGTCCCGGCGCTTCAGCTCAGTGATGTTCTGAGGTAGCTCCTCATCAACAACAGCGGCTACGTTAGCCACGTAGCGTTGGGTAGTCCCTCTTGTTCGCTGACTTCGTCTCAGGGCCGGTTCAGGGGTGACGGAATCTTGGTCATCATCGTCACTGTCCGGGAATTCCTCGCTGCTCTCATAGTCGCTCTCGCCATGATCTTCTACAACCACACTGTTAACCACAGTGTGATCGGGATCAGCAGGCACATTGGCTAACCGCTCAAATTTGTTTTCAGGTGCTAGCACATCGACTGGCTGCTCGGATGTGGGCTGTTGTTCTGGCTCATACACATCGGCTAACAGCTCAAATGTGATGGCCTCTGGTGGGTCTTCGATAGGCTTCTCAATGCCCTTCTCTGGCGCAGCACCGCCACGCACTGGCTCCAGAACACTGGTTTCATCAAAAACCACGTTGCGGTGAATCTCAATGGATCGGCTCAAACCATTCCAAAGCCGATATCCATTATTCGCGTAACCCACGAATACCAGACGTTTGGATTTCGGATCAAGCTTCTGCCGCTTTTCTTTGGGAATCTGTGCGTACGCTGGACAACCGAAAATGCGCAGGTTACTCAGCTTTGGCTTCCGACCGTACCACATCTCGAAAGGAGTCTTGTTGACCACAAGACCTCTTGTTGGTGATCTGTTTGTGAGGTACGCAGCGCACAAAACAGCTTCGCCCCACATCGTCTTCGACAATCCGCTACCATGGATCATCGCTCTGGCCTTCTCCATCAGTGATTCGCTCGCTCGCTGACGCCGTTCTGCTGCGGAGTATACGGGACCATGAATATCCTCTGAACTCCTTTCTCAGAACAATGTCTTTGAAACTCGTTACTAACGTATTCACGCCCGTTGTCGCATCGCAGCTTGCACAACTTCTGACCGAAGTGTGCAGTTGCCATAGCCTCGTACTGCTTGAAACGTTCGAACACATCGCTCTTGTGTTTGAGCAGATAGATACCCGCATAATTAAAAACAGTTGGGGATATAGTACTAACTATTAACTTAATATATTGGTAGCAGTACCAGTATGAAATATCTTCCAAGTATCATTTCATTATACATGTTCAAAATTTTATTACCTCAATAAATTATGACAGGATCGTATCAGTGACAGTGACAATATGATATATGATTTAGTAAGTATAGTATAATAAGAGAATAAAAATTTGCAACCTTTGAATATTGTCTCTGGACCTTATCCAGGACTCTAACAGTGTACGACAAAGTTTCCTTATAGCTTAAAGATGTCGGAAACACCAATCGAGTGAGCTGCACTAATTGTTTCACTCTGGAGGCTGAAAATAAGAAGCTTAAGGAGCAATTAAAGATCAGTAAGCGGAAGCTGCAGAGGGAGCAGGGGGAAAAATTGTCCTCGGACGAGCACGCACTACGATTGGCGAAAGAACTCCAATTGATGAAGGACAAAAATAAGTTTCCTGAGGTAAAACAATTTCATACATCCTTGCAAACATATTTCTTACATTATTTTTGAATCTATTTTCAGGCTTCTTTTTCCGAGCAAGAAGGAATTCCGATGACCGTAGCAGATTTGGATGAACTGAATGGCCGCGCGACAACAGACAGCATGTTTGCTGGGTTGCTCGCTGTTCGCTTGGTCGGTGCAGATAACCTGATAAAGATGAGCGTAACCGGTCAGGCGTGCCATCGGTACGCCAATATGAAAAAAGAAGACGGAACTCGTTTGTACCCAACCCCAAAAAAACTGGACCCCAACGTGTTGCAGTTTATCTGTAGTAAGTTTGATTACTTTATTAAATTTATGTACCCGGGGGATTAACCGATGCATTTTATGTACCCGGGGGATTAACCGATGCATTCGTGGGTCTAACCTAAAATCCAATAGATAAAGTTCTTACATGTATTCAACCTTTCTATTTTCAGACAAAATCGCAGAACGTACTGCCATCCGTGTTGGTTTACAAAACGTACTTACAATTCGGCAATATCAGAAATAAAAAATAAAAACATCAACATTTTAATTTTTTAATTTAATTTTATTTTTTGTGGGAAAGAATTGGAACTATATTGGTTATGGTACAGGGAAGCTCTTTTTAAAAATATTTTACAATATGCGGAACGTATGATTGAGCGTTATTTTTACTAAAAACTACTATAAGCAAACTATATCCATTGAAGTTGATGAAATCTATGATTTTGTATTCCAACGTAGCTAGAACATTCAGGTAGATTGTTTTGCTCGCCAAAAGTGGATGATATTTTAACCGTATCCAATAATGTAGCATGAAATATTTGTTCGAAAAAATCGCTCTTTTTGAATGGTAAACATGCTTAACAGCCCTTTCCCCATATGGTACTTTAACAGATAATCATAATACAGATTGTTAATATGGTCTGTGTTATTGTACATATACTGTTCACTTTACAATAAACGATAACGTTTAGAGACAATATAGAATATTCTCTATATATGGTAATTGATTATGCGGGATAGTCATGAAGTGGGTGAAGTCGTCAATGAACGTGACGAAGTAACGGAATCCGTCAAACGTCGGCACCTCCATACACCCACACACGTCCGAGTGCACAAGCTCTAATGGTCTACCCGACCTAGGCAACTCGACGTTGTGGAAACTGTTGGCTGCTTGTCTACCTGCCATACAGCTTTCGCAGACAGCTTGTTTCTCCACCTTGGCTGGAATATGGCAGATACCCTCTATCATATTGTCACGGACCATTCGCTGCAACGCTCCAACTCCAAGATGTCCGAGACGCATATGCCATTGTTTGACTGCTGGCTGACTTCCAAGCAAGGCTTTCCGCCTGGTTTTAGGGCTCCAAAACAAATCCAAGCAGTATAAGTCATTCAGGAGTTTTCCTTGGGCGAAAACCTTCCCTGAATACTCAAACTGGACTTGCTTTCCGAGAAAAGTAACCCTTTTCCCGTTCTCTGTGCAATTTCTGACCGAAAGTAGGTTTTCGTCGAGTTCTGGAATCACAAGTACATTGTACAGTATAATTGGAACAATGGACTTTCCAATTACACTGCTCAGATGCATTGTTCCAGTTCGCTTGGCTCTCAAACACTCGCCAGTCTTAGCTTTGTTGATGACATATGGCTCTTCCAGAGTCTTGACATCAACCAACAGGCTCTGATCTCGCACCATGTGTTGAGTGGCACCAGAATCGATGACAAATCGAACTTTACGTTGATTCTGGTGGCTGATAACCTCAGCTTGCGAGCGGTGGGACCTTCTAGCAGGCTGTTTTTTGGTAACCCCAGAAGAACAACCTCTCTTGGCCATCAACGCCGTTTGCCGATGATTTCGAGAAACCTTAAGATTCAGCAGCATGGGGTGATTAAAGTCGCTGGCAACTAACCATAGCCCAAACCTCCTCCTCCAGGAGTCCAGAAATTGCTTCCAGCTGTGCTCGAGCATGCTAACAGCAGCGCACAGCCAGAGCACGAGAGTAACCCTCTCGGCTAGCAGCTCCAACCAACTCCTCCAGGGTGTTCCTCCAGGTTGACCTTCGAACCTTCGCGCTGCCGGTTGCGGATCCAGAGACTCCTCCCGGCCGTCGGACGTGAGCTCACGCATGCTAACCGCAGCGTGGCTCTTGACGGCATCGAGAGTAACCCTCTCGATCCGCGAACCTTCCCGGGCTCGACCTCTGGCGATACCTCCTGGCTGGTGGCCCTCTTCTTGGTGGTCCTCTGGCTGCTGGCTGCTCCACTTGCTAACCGCAAGTTAAATACTTGAGAGTACCCCTCTCTAACTAACTCGAAAATTTCCAATCCAGACGTATCTGGGCCCATAACCTGTTGAAAACGCAGGTTTCAGTGGTGGAATAGAGTTATCTTTATTCATGTTTCGTATATGAGGTCATTAGATTACAACTATATTAATTAGCGATAGCTAATTGTCACTTCCACATCTTATATTCCCTAACCGGGAAAGAACTCATTTCTCAATGAGTACTTTGATATTCTTACCCAGAATATCTGGCAACACTGTTGTGTTACCACGAACCCAATTTGTGTTGTCTCGCTTGACCGTGTGATGATGTAAACATTTATACCGTGTTTACCATCATCAGCTGTCATCTTCAATCATCACCGCTATTGTTTCAATTACGAATTGACTCAAAGCATGCGGAACCAAAACAAACTGTTTTGGTTCTGCTCGTGGGAGCAGAAGTTGCTGCTTGCTGCTACCAAAGAAAACCGTAAGTTTCAACAGAATCTTTCCGTTATTTCAGGACAATGTACCGGAGTTAAGATGAAGAAATCTAGGACAATAGGTGGTATGAAAAAACCCTAGCAATTGCTTTTGCTAAACTAAATCGAGCATTCGAGCAGTCGCAGAAAGCAATTGCTTCGGTTGATATGAATAAAGTTTTTTCTGACAGCTGTTTTCTCAGTCAGGAGATTTTACTTTTAGAACAAGCTAGTTTGGTATGAATAAAGCCCAAATCTGAAGCAATCGCTCGAGAAATCTCCTAGCAATTACTTTATTTTCTAAGCATGCTTGGTAGCAGACTTTTCCAATAAACAAATTCTTCAACAACGTCATGAATTTATAAAATTAGCAATATTACACTGCAATACAATTTAAAAAGGCATTTTCAACATAGATAAAGAACAGTCGAAGTGATAACCCAACTTTTTTCATATTCCTGTTGTTGTATGAAATGATTCGTCTAAGATGAAACAAAACAAATCAATTAGTAAATATTTCAAATTAAAAAAATCCGGCTACAGTGGAAGAAGTCCCAATCGGCTTGAAGTTGGAAGAAAGTTGTAATAATTTAAAACATAATTCAGATCTCCCAAATTTATATGATTTTTTATAATTCAATGATTTAAAAAAACATCTTAAGTTAAGATGCACGCCTATTGCCTATTTTTTTTTATATATCGGATTATCCCGATCCGAGAACGTGTGGGAGAGCTTATGATAAATGTTAAAAAGCTAGGCCATTTTTTGTTTGACAATATTCAATTTTCTTTAAACATCAACATACGAGCATGTATTGACTTAAATTTTTCCGATCGTTCTTACACCCACCACCCGCACCGTCGATTTCATGGCTATTTTAGTCGTGCTTTTCATTTTTTTTATTGTCTTCTTTCATTTTACTTTAGAAAATTTCAGATTCTGCTGGTTGGATAGCTCTTTTTTTTTGAAGCAAAAGCTATGTTCTAAGACTTTAGTACACATCTGCTAAGCAAATGTTTATTCATACCAAACTAAGCAAATGCTTTGGGCTTTTGCTTTGCTTGATTTCGAGCAAAGTAAAAGCTACCGAAGCAATTACTAAACCTTATTCATACCACTAAATGATGCGAATAAGTTTTGAAAGCGATTAAGATTTAGAAAATACCCTAGCTTGTGGATAGCTCAACTGAAGCAAAATGAAAACAGTTTGTTGAAGACCATATATACTGGAAATACTCATCCCAGTGATTTCGTTTGAATTGGTCCGGAACATTTAATTCTACGATTGCGCTCATTTGAAACGATGCCGAAAGTCAAACTCACGGGAAACGTGTCCACCCTTTCTAAAAAAATATGTATGAAAAGCAGAATACTAACTTGTAAATAATCTTAAAACAAAACATAACTTCAAATCACGAATACCCTCTCATTACAGTGCACATATTCTTCGTTAAAAATAATTTTTTGGAATCTTGTATTAGAAATTATTTCTGGACTTTATTTTTTAACATGAATCCAACTTTATTGTTTTGGCGCTAAAGGAAAATTGCGAACATTACTGTGGAATAAACTTTATTTTTCAAATAAATACCAATTTTTTTCAAATCAGCGTATGGTTTTATATACTTCATTTATTTTCAATAAAACCGGAACAATAGAGGTAATAATATTTCAAGTTCTGAACTGGTAATTTGTTGATTTTCTTTGTTGGGTTGTTGCTGTCACTGGTCGACCATCTGTTTTTATAGAACACTGTTAATGCCGTAATCAAGGAACCACCCCAATGGTGATTGCATCCACTCATCTCAATTGTAAACTAGTAGTTTACTCTCTTATCAGAGAGTAGAGAATGATAAGAAAGGCCTTTCCGAACACTACCTCTACTCAAGCTAGGTTCTATTGTACTATAAGCAGCAGAATAAAGATAGTGTCCGATAAACCGTAGTCGAGTCTAGAACTCGTTCAATAAAGAACCCGCGTTG
The DNA here is from genome assembly GCF_029784155.1 of Uranotaenia lowii. NCBI lineage: Eukaryota > Metazoa > Arthropoda > Insecta > Diptera > Culicidae > Uranotaenia > Uranotaenia lowii. The sequence goes on from NC_073693.1 coordinate 45,063,075, forward strand.
TACTTGAACCGTCAAATAAAGTGTTACTTTTTTATCCAATGTGCTCAAGTTCGTTGACCTTTCGAAGGTGACAATATCACGGGCGCGGTTTATTGAAGTTTGTGGAGTTTTAAAGTCTCGGCTGGACCACGGCACCCCGGACGTTCGCAGGTGCGTGAACAAACACAATTGATCAACATACGTATTTTCCTTCTCCCTGAATTCTCCCCACCTGGAAGGATAAGGTCGTTTCTATCACTTTTGGTCTAAAAATTTCGGAAACCTAATCCCAAATAAATGTTTAAAATTTTCCTTAAAAACTTTCTTATTGCAACAGTTTAGACAAGACAATTCCAACTGATTCCAAGAAGATCTAATGAATGTCAAGATTCTATGGCTACTTTTAATGGTTTGTTCTACCAAGTCGATACTGGTAGGCAATGTCGCCAACAGATGGCAATGTAATCGATTTGCGATGAAAAGACCAGATTTTCTTAAGAGTGTCCTAACTGTTTGTCTGTGCTATGTCTTTCATGAATGTCGTAACCGATTATTTATTTCTCGCAGATGTCCTGTTTCTCCATTCGAGACGCACAATCATTCTACGCACAACCATCTTTTCTCTCATCTTTTTCCAAACTAATCTATGAGCCAGCTCTTCATTCGTTTAACCGCTCTCGTTCTCAAGTTTAGCTATTCATGAAAATGCTGTTTCTCAATCTCTTTCTAAACCCTTATTATAAGAATGTGCAGTTCGATCACTTTTTTTAATGTACTGCTACAAATCATCACATAATTTTCTTGAATTACAATTCATTTTCTGCTATGGATTGATGAGGTATATTTTTCTACATTCTACACATACTATTTCTTTTACATATTTACTACAATGTAGATTATGGTCAAGGTTCAATTGCAGTATAAAAAGGTTAATGTTTATTCCAAGAGTAATTTGATCAAACAGAAAACATACATATATAATTTTTTTAACTTTTATATAAAGTTTTATTCGCAGACTATTTGTAACGATTGTTTCCAACCCACTTTTTAAAGGATTTTATAAGGGGTTTTAATAGTCATTAATTACATTTGATGTTAGTTTTTTTTTATCCCATTTAGGTTTTAAGGAACACAAGGGAGTCTTTAAAGCCTTATGAAGGAAAAAATCTTTAATTATTATTTCAGACCCGTGCAGTACCAAAATGCACACTAAAGTAAATAGTTCTTAAACCATTTTTTCGTTAATAACCATCACAAGAACTTGAAAAAATTATAAATTTTACTGATACTATTAGAAATAAATCAGAATCAAAGTTCCAAATTGATTTTTTCCAAAAAGTTATTAAAAAATTATCCATAATGATTATCGTTTTTCAGAAATAGAAATTTTAATTAACAACGAAATACCAGAAACCGAATACGAATTAAAATTTCGAATAAGACCAAAACTGTCAAAAGTTTTAGGACATGAGAATCAGTGCACAAAAATAGAATACATTAAAAATAACACTAGATTTAAAAAGCAATTAAATCCGAATATAAATATAAATCTCAGATTATCCAGTTAATTATCCATGCTCAAAAGATGTTTGAGAAAATGATAATAATTGTTATTTAATAATCAAAGTAACTTACATTTCTTTTCAATTGAAGGGTTGGTTGACAAATTTCTCTTTAATATCTCAAATTAAAAAAAGCATTTACTCACGATTTGAAATATGAATTTTCGCGTAATTCCTTAAATGATCAAATTGGGACCTGAGAAAAATAAAAATCATATATTCCAAGTTTTGATGTCAATATCGAAAGCGCAAGGCAAATGCTCTTCAAGTTAAAATCCCGTATTGAAATGAAGCTTCGAGTTGCTACTTTGAATCATCATTTTACTTATTTTAATTTACACTTCATGATCGATTAAAATTAGATGATTCAAAATTTAAGAAAAAAAGTGAAGCTTTTATGAATTTTCAAGCGTATAAATAGTTTAAATTTTCCAGCTCTAAATATTTCGTCGCCGTCAAATTGATCTTGAAATGCTTTTCAAACTTCAATTTGAAATGACGATGAAAAAGATAGGTTTTAAACTTTACAGAAAAAAAAGTATGAATAAAACCTTCTTACAATAGTAGAACTTATTTATAGAACTTGTAATGATACTTCAAGATACATCATTTTGGGGCTTATGTTTTATTGATTGATTTGGTAGGTTTTTGCGTTCTGAACTTGAATCTTTCGGCAAGTTTTGTCTATCGCCTCTGTTTTTGGTTATATGGAGTTTATAAATTTAAAAATGAATAAATTTCGAGTGAAATCAATAATTGATAACTGATCTACAGGATAGAAGAAAAGAAAAAAAAACAGATTATTAATTTGGTTATCATACTTTATTCAATTCAGGAATAATATTTTGAATACGATGATGAATGATCTCAAAAAGTTTATTTTTTTATTTTTAAAGTGATTAGTAATAAAGTATTGGGTGAAGTTGATTAAATACACTTCTTAATAAAAACTAATTTTGAAGTAGGGTTTTCGTGTGTCATAATTTACAATTTACATAATTTACATAAGTTACAATATAAAAGGTTGACTGACAAATAAATATTAGTTTTAATTCACGAACGTCATTTATTTAGTGTTGTAGAAAGAACTGTCTTATGCCTAGAGTGAAAATAGGACTTTATACCGCCGAAGGCGAGCAAATTTTCTGAAATTTTTGTTTACACTTATTTTTAGACACATTTAAAGATCAACTAATTTTACGTTACTACAGTAAAATCATTTCTTCCGAAAACTTCTGCCAACCGCTTAGCCAGCATCCGGCAAACTATTTCACACAAAAAAAACACACAACTCTGAATCCATCCAATCAGCAGAATCCACCACATCGATATCAGATCCTGAAAGCTGAGCAGCTGATATTCGGTCTCGAAGCCACGGGGAGCAGTCGAAACCAACCAAAACCCCCAAATGCCACTTTCGAAAATCCTTGTGTCGTGATCCTGGAATTTGCGGCTGAAAGGATCCACCCGGGAAAGTGTATGGGCATTGATGATGGGAAAAAGTGGGGTCTTCATCCGATACGCCAAGCGATCTCCGGTTGTTGGATCGATGTTTTCCAGGCTGCTTTCGAGGAATTTTACCAGAGAACACATTCTGAAATCGGCGAATTCATTTGGGTATGGTTTGCGTACTTTTTTGTGTACCAGTCTTGGAACTGCTTCGGGAATAATTTTCTTTAAAAAATTGATATCTTGTTCCAATCCAACTGATATGTTGAAATCTGTTCGTTCTAGGAGATCTTGCACTGAGTGAACATGGTCTTCGTATCGGTTTCGAACGATGAACGACAGCATTTTTGCCAGGTAAGATTCGTTGAGAAAGAAAAATAGCACAGAAAGCATCAAGACAATGTACTGGGCGATGAGTGTCTTTTTGCGTCCTGTATTTGATTGACCGAAGAAAACCTGCCAGATGATGTTTTTAGGAAAAATTGTATTACAAACGTGGTTTAGGCATTCGATTGAGGCCAAAAGGCACACCATGAGTATCCAAATATCTAAACGAAATGGCTTCAGCAAATGAAGAAAGTAACTTCGGATTTTTTTCTCCGGAACAAATAAGCAGAATCCATCAAAGCCATGAGTTGGAAAATGTTCTGTTTGTTTAGATACCAAAATTAGATGAGGAGCAAAATTTAGCTGCCGATTTGATAACAGTTTTTGAATGTTTTCAAATGACTGTGTAGAATGTATCCAACGTAAGGATGCGTTGATACGATTGCAAAAAGTGAATACTAGTCTTGCCGTCGGTCCAAGAATCGATCCTGAATCCTTATACAAAAATGGGACGTTCAGAAAAAACATCGATGTAAAGTTTGTCTGATAAGCGTTCCGAACTTGATCATTTACTAGGTAACTTACTGCTTCGGAAAGACCCAGCTTTACCTTCAAAGTACGTTTGAACCATTTGTAATGAATCATCGACGTTTGGTTATTTTCACTGTTGTACAAAAGAAGCAATGTGTTTGCTGCTCCCAGATACTGTGCACAATAAACGTAATACTGCATTGCTCCTCGATCCATTAAATCTGCTTTCCCAGTAACACCAACAATCACCAGTGCCGCAAATCTGTCCCAGTAGGTTCCAAATTGTACCAGAGGGTAATTAGGACTCCCCAGTTGTAGAAATACATACAGGCCACATTTCCGAGGAAGCCCTTTGGCTTGGTTAACGTTCATAATTAAAATCCATTGATTGGTGATTTCCGCGGATTGAAGTACCTCATCCAGTAAATCCGACAGCTCAGTCGAAGATGGAGAGTTGAAAATGCACAAACCTGAAGCAGTCGGTTTTTGGGCGTAGTAATAATCGAAAATCGATTGCAGTTGTTTGCCAACTGCGGAAATGTGGAGCGATTTGGCGTAAGAAAACTTTAAAAGCATCGGAAAAACCAAGAGCCACAGTATGATTTTGATTGACATTTTTTTTTCAATTTCTGAATTTTTATTGTTGAAGAAATCAACAAATGAACTTGATACCTCGTCGGTTTGATAGCTATTGCAAATATGTTGTTTTTATCCTGAAGGACGTGTCAGCTGGGATTTCCCTTCCCATCTTCTAATGTATAATTAACGATTTCACAATTGGTGCTTTTGATTTTATGTTGAACTGCAAAAGTGTGTAAATGAATGCAATGGAGAGGAGCAAATCTTAAAAAAAAAGTTTGTTCAACAATATAATTATCAGATGACGTTTTCCGTGAGTTTCAAGTAGGGTGGTGGCAAAATAGCCATGTCGAATTTCAAAAACAGACTATAAACAATTTATAGCTTGACTCAAAAGCAGACCTGGATTAAATTTTAGTTCAATCGAACTTGAACAAGAAGTACCTTGAAGAGCTCAAATTAACAATTTGAAAAAAATCATTAAAGTGAAGACCTAGAAAAACGGAACACCGCAATTCAATTTTTTATGCGGAATAAATTAAAAAAGGGGTTGACAAAAATGACAAAAATGACAAAAATGACAAAAATGACAAAAATGACAAAAATGACAAAAATGACAAAAATGACAAAAATGACAAAAATGACAAAAATGACAAAAATGACAAAAATGACAAAAATGACAAAAATGACAAAAATGACAAAAATGACAAAAATGACAAAAATGACAAAAATGACAAAAATGACAAAAATGACAAAAATGACAAAAATGACAAAAATGACAAAAATGACAAAAGTGACAAAATTGAAAGAATGACATAAATGACAAAAACGACAAATAAAAAAAAATTGGAAAAATATCACGAAAATCAATCGAATTTCAGAAATCACAATAATCACAAAAGTAACGAAAACCGCAAAAAATCACGAATATTACGAATATCACAAAAATGACAGATCCCCCCCCTCCCCCCCCTATTTTTCCAAGTAATGTTTCTTGTTCAAAAAATGATTTTTTTGTAGTAACAGGAAACTTCTTGATCACCAAAGGTTACAGAAAAAAAGTCAGAAAATTGGCTTCTAAATTCAGTTTCCAAATAATATAAATTTATATAGTTGAACGACCAAAATAAACCATAGAACAGTTAAATCAATAATTCCAATTATATTGAATTTACTTTATTTATTGTTCAGTACACAACATCAATCGTACGATTATAGTTGAATGTGTTTGAAGTATTGTTGAACGCAAAACATCAATCAGATAATCTGTCATATAGTTGAAATCATCAGATTTATAGTTGGTCGAAAATCAATCAGAAATTCAGGTAAATATAGGTGCAATATTGTTTAATAAACTACACATTAATCTCCGTACATAAAAACAATGGGCCAAAAATGGTGGTGTTTTCTGAATAACTTTTGCAATTTAGCTTATTTTGAAAATAAAAGACAACAGATTTGTTCTTAAATAGTATTTATACAACTTCACAAAATTTGATTAAGAAATATAATTTATTGAAAAATTTAAAAAAAAAACAAAATTAGCGACAATGGGCCACGCTTGTAATAGTTTGCCTGATTTAAGAAAATTGGTCACCAAAATAAAAAAAAAAAGTTGAATCCATATGTTTAAATAAAGAATGATCCCGTAGAGTGCAAAAAAATTCATATGTTATGAATTTCGGCTTTCAGTTTCATATAATGGTGATCAATTTATATTAATCAGTCAGTTTCTTTACTTCGGCCGAGGTTATTCATTCAACAGGAGCAGATAAAATCATTCTTCTATCTCTATCTTATATTCTAGTCCGTTGTATTTTTATCTGAATTGCCAGTAAACAAGTGCTTCCTGCAATTATTTTTTAACATGGTTTATGGATGGCCCTTTTTAATGTTCTCTCACGCCGGGCCTTGCTGATGTTAATTTGTCATAAAAAACATTTTTTTTCCGGCTGAAATATTGAACTTCTTCCTTCGCTTCGTAGAACATTCTACAAAAATGGCTCGTTTAGTGTTGATAAAATCCTGGAAAGTATCTTAATTTTTTTCAGTCCAGTTTGGCGCATACGGAACTGATCTTAGCAGTGATTCCACACTTTTTGGAATGATACCACTTTTTAAAATCCAAAATCAAGCTTTCTCTTTAATTTTTCTTCAGACTTCCCATCAGGGTCTTTAACAGTGCTGGAAAATGTTGCTTCTATAGAGTTTTCGCTGAAGACATCTTTTTTTCTTTATAAGTCCTAAGCTAAGCTTGCCAGATTGCCCGGTTTTATCCGGGTTTGCCCGGATATTTGATGCACAATTTCGAGATAGTCCGGTCCGGCCCGGTTGCCCGGATATCGAGAAAAAAGTCCGGATATTGCCTGGATTTTTTTCACAATTTTCACAAAGAAACAAAAAAAAATCAAAGTTTTTGAGTAAGTTTCAGCAAAATCAATTAACGGTATGGACATTTTCAACGGTTGTTTCAAATAATTTCGCTGATTTACTTTTATAAACCTTTAAATATTGAAGTGTTCCAAAAAGTTTTTGGAAGTCTGCAATTACATTAATAAAATATTGATTTAATTTTTTTTTGCATTTTTTCTTTGCTTTTATACAGGATAACACCTAAATTTTGCCCGGTTACTGCCCGGTTTTTGGATTTGAAAAATTGAAATCCATGCCCGGATTTTGCCAGGTTTTTTTGAAAAAATGCCCGGAATTGCTAGGCCCGGATGGGAGTGGAAAATATTCTGGCAACCTTATCCTAAGCACTTAGCTCGCTTCATCGGACGAAAAAAAGCAACGTCTAAGTCTGTTTAATATGTGTTGAGTTCGAAGGGAGACATTTATGTAGTTGTGTTGTAAATTCTAGAATTCGTGTAAGAAAATTCGATCTAACGTTATCTTCAATTGCTGCACAACAAAAAAGTTAATAATTATGATTTATACATTTGTACAATTTGCACACTGCTTCAAAATATTGATATAACACCAATTTCGAGCATTTTTCTAGCATGGATGCCGTAATAGATGAAAAATGGAGATTTGAGAAAAAAGAACATTTTTTGGACGAAAAACTTTGGATTGATTGAGGAAAAAGGAGCAAATTAAATGATTGGGTAGAAATCAATGTGGACTGAGATAGATAGAAATATCTTCCAAAAATTACAATCACTTATTTTGACCGAGTGATTGAAATTGAGCAACAACCCTAAGAAAAAAATTATTCATCATACCATTGCATTGACATGGGTTTTTTTTAAATCACAGTGTTGGGATTGATAAATTACGTATTTAATATCGCAACACTGTGACAAATTTCTTAACTTCGATTATCGGGATATATTCTATACCTAAACGTTCAAAACTTTTTCAAAAATCTGCTATTTTTGACCATTTTGATTAAACAGAGAAAGTATCGAGATAAAAAAAATTAATAAAAAAAATCCGTTTGAAATAGAGTTCAACTCAAATTTCGAACATGTTCTAGCTTATATTACTTTGACGATCCAGATGGAAATGGAAAACTCTGTTCTGTTGATACAAGTTATGAGTTTTTACATTTGATCATTTTGAGCTTGCATTGATAAGCTTTTCCAGAACTTTGTTGCAATCTCCATTATGTGATGATAATGAAATATTCATTGTATTCTTATCGTTATCTCAAACGAAATATTAATTGTCAATGCGACATTTTTTCAAATTTTACGTTTAGTGCGTTAGTTTTCACGTCACGACATCATTGTGCTGTTCCTATGGTTTATTCCAAAAATTCTGATAAAATGCCCTCCAAGGTAATATTATTCTGCTGTTTAGGTTCAATGGTTCTAAACCTGTCAATAGTTGAACAACGCCCAATTTCAAAAGTAGGGAGAGAGCTCGGATTGATTGTTGAGTACTTCTATTCCCACAAACCAACTGCTGGCGGATTGTGCATCTTCAGTCATCCCTTTTCGATTGAGAAATCCGATTTGCTTAGCGATCTACTGCAACTAGTCGATACGACAAACCAATGGATCTTAATGACCGACCTAAACCAGGCATGGAAGATTCTCCGAAAATGTGGAATGTACGTGTTTTTACAACCTGAGAGCCCCGGTTACCCTGAGGTAAAATTCGGAATCTCATGGGACAGATTTTCGGCATTGGTTGTTGTAGCTTCTTCAACGGAAGCCAACCTATTAGATCGAGAAGCATTGCAATCATACGTTCATTGCTCGAAACGTCTGGGCATGGCAAACTCACTTTTACTGATCTACAATCTTGAAAACAACCTTACATCAGTGATCCATTTCAACTGGTTCAGCCACACTTTGAACTTCAAGCTCAGCCTCTCTCAAGCCGGTAGTTATCTGATGGACGATCAAGTAAGGAATGTACGGCAAGCAGACTTCACAGCCTTGTTCTTTCTCAACGTTCCGTTTCTTTATAAAGTCGACAATGCGATTGAAGGTCCTACAGCGAGCCTGATCAACACTTTCTGCAATCGAATCAACGCCTCTCTGCAATGGATCACAACCGCCAAACCACATGAAAATGTCATCTTCTTATTTCGAAATTGGAAATTGAACGTGGCCCCTCATGTGAGTCTCATTGCGAGCACTACCGAAAGCCTGCTGAGTCACGGCTTCGATGGCTTCTGCCTATTTGTTCCGGAACAGAGAATTCGGAGCTATTTTCTCCATTTGCTCAAACCATTCGGCATTGACGTTTGGATTCTCATAGTCTGTTTACTAGCAGTGATCCAATTACTTAACAACATTTACAGTCCGCATTTCCCCAAAAGCATCACCTGGCAGGTATTTTTTGGTCCATCAAAATCACAAATCAACAATGGGGTCATAAACAAACACCTGATCCTGTCGCTGTCAGTGCTGTTTTTCTTCTTAAACGAATCTTACCTAGCCAAAATGCTGTCATTCATAGTCAGAAACCGATACGAAGATCATGTTAACTCTCTGCCAGAACTTCTTCAACGCACGGAATTCAACATATCGATAGCATCACCGGACGACATCAGAATCGTTAGTAAGATGGCCCCTCAAGCGGTCCCTAGAATAGTTCAAAGTCAAACGCGTGAAAGATTCCCAAAACAATTCGCTGATTTCCGAACATGTTCTCTCATAAAATACTTGGAAAAAAGTTCCGGAAACATCGACCAGGAAACCAAAGATCGTCGGGCGTACCTTATGAAGACACCAGTCTTCTCCATCATCAATAGCCACTCGCTGTCCCGGTTGGATCCGTATGGAAAAAAGTTCCGGGACCATGATGCCAGGATATTCGAAAGTGGCATTTGGTGGTTTTGGATTGATATGATTACCCCCCGTGGCTTTGAGACCGAATACCTTCTGCTGACCTTTGAGGATTTGATCTCGATGTGGTGGATTCTGTTGATTGGATGGAACCTTAGTTTTGTATCGTTTTTCGTTGAAATGTATATTCTTTACTGCTTCAAAAAACTTGGAAAACTTCGTCATCTATATGTGTAGAATTTATCAAAAAATTAATGACCTTTGCGTTGTGTCCCGAGATCATCTACGCTTTGATCGTGCCCTTGAGCAGTTAAAAGAATTTACTTCAAAAATAAATTATGCTAATTCGAATGTTATCTTTCATGGTTGAATAAAAATACAAAGTGATCGTTTCAAGCTTGAAAAAAATTATTACCTAATCATTGATTTTTATTCATTCATAAAACATATCAAATGAATAAACCAAAGACAAACCGACAGTGGAAAAGGCAGCGAGGTGGAACTCGAAGAGCTGGATCATCTGCATCGTTCCTAGGAAACAAGAAAGTTCTATCAAAAACTCAACGCATCCCACAAAGGCTTCGTGCCGAAATGGGCCAGGATAAGGACGAAGGCATCCTGACGGACATTTAAGAGGTAATTTAAAGGTGATGCAGCACTTCGATAAACACCTGAATTACCTGAATGACGCATATGCAGGAGAACAAGAGGCTGGAAAAAGCTACATCGTCGGCGTAACCAAAGACGTAGAGGAGCCACTTCCAAAGATGAGCGAAGTTAAGGAAGTCATGCGCCAGCTGAATAGCAACAAGTCAGCTGGGAAGGATGGCATCGCAGCTAAACTCATCCAAATGGGCCCGCCCGTAAATGTTGGTCGATCGCCTACACCGGTTTGGGGTCTGGATCTGGAACGCAGCACAGCGGAGGACTGGAAGGAGGGATATTACCCAATCTACAAGAAGGGTGACAAATTGGGCTGTGTGAACTACCGAGCAATCACTGTCCTCAATGCCGTCCACTAAGTGCTGTCCCGAATTCTACTCCGCCACCTAACGCCACTAGCAAACAGTTCGTGGGAAGTCATCAGGTCGGCTTCGTGGAGGAAAGTTCTACGACGGACCAGATCTTTACACTTCGGCAAATCCTCCAAAAATGCCGTGAACATCAAGTACCTACGCACCATCTATTCATCGATTTCAAAGCCACTTACGACACTATCGACCGTGATGAGCTATGGGAAATCATGAACGAGAACGGTTTCTCCGGGTAGCTGACCATACTGATCAAGGCAACGATGGATGGAACGCAGTGCTGTGTGTAGATTTCGAGTGAATTTTCGAGTTCATTCGAATCGCGCATCGGGATTCGACAAAGCGATGATCTATCCTGCATGAAGTTCAACGTGGCGTTAGTAGGTGAAAGATGTGAACTAAAGTTAAACACGATCGAAACTTCCAGCGTTAAATCAGTGCCGTAATCGGACCGCGTGGAATGATTGGGTGCCTAGATAATCCATTGGTTCTGGCTTCGGAACAATTTCCACAGTTGACCTTGGGATCTACGCGCCCCAGATGTAGGACTAGCGGAGACGGCAAGCTTCATAAAGTGTTAATCATAACTTTGGGATCCTAGACGTCTCGATTTTGACAGAATGGGGTAGTCGCCTTACAAACCCCAGGGGACAACTTCTACTGGAAGCCCTGGCATGGCTAGACGTAGACCTGGGGAATGTAGGCAATACAAGGACCTACCACAGGAATGGGAGCGAGTCCATCATCGACGTCAACTTAAGCAGTCCGGGCTGGACGAGCGACTGGAGGGTAAGTGACGTGTTCACCGTTAGCGATGACTTTGCGATTCGTTATCGTGTGGGCACAAGTACGCGGGCAGGTAGAAGAGGCACGACAATAGGAGCACGACAACCTGTCCGCGGAAAACCTAGCGAAGGTACTCGCACGTGCATGCGACGCTGCGATGACAAGGAGGGCCAAGCGGAAGGACACTCGGCAACCCGTCTACTGGTGGACGGCGGAAATCGCAGACCTGCGTACTAGCTGCCTTCGGGCTAGGCGACATATGCAGAGAGCGAGGTCCCCGTCAGCGAGAGCGGAGCGAAGAGTACCATACGCAATTGCGAGGTCTGCTCTCTGCAGGGCAATTAAGGCGAGTAAAAAGGCACGATTCAGGCAACTCTGCGAGGACGCCAATGACAACCCCTGGGGCGACGCTTACAGGAGTCGTGTCCGATAAAACTGCGTGAGATCGTCAACGAGCTGACATGGCCGAGGGTCCCATATTTACGTCTGGGATACGGGCGAAGAGGAGAGGATTTCGCTGGAGGAACTATGCGACATCGCTTAGTCCCTTCAGCTGAACAAAGCTCCGGGTCCGGACGGTATCCCTAATGTTGCAGTGAAAGTCGCGCTCATGGAACATCCCGAAATGTTCCGGTCATCACTGCAACAGTACGTGGATGATAGGGTTTTCCCAGACGTGTGGAAACGGCAGCGATTGGTGCTCCTGCCAAAACCATAAGCTTATCGCCCGATATGTCTCCTGGATACTGCTGGCAAGGTAGAAAAGGTGTTACAGAACAGGATCCAGCTTTACACCGAAAGTGCTAACGATCTATCCGACAAACAGTTCAGTTTTCGGAAAGGTCGCAGTACGGTGGATGCCATTCGGCAAGTCATCGAAGGGGCAGATGAAGGTTTTGCGCAGTGGTCACCCTTGACGTGAAGAACGCCTTCAACAGCGTCAGTTGGGCAGCAATTGCATCGTCGCTCATCAAAATGAGGATTTCGGCATATATCTGTAGGATGGTGGAGTGTTACTTCTGTAACCGCCAACTACAGTATATGACCAGCGAGGGACTGGAAACAGTGAGAGTCTCGGCAGGGGTTCCACAAGAATCATTACTTGGCCCGGTATTGTGGAACATTGTCTACGAAGATCTGCTGAGACTGCGTCTCCCCTCGGGAGTGAGACTTGTGGGATTCACCGACGACGTGGCTCTCTTGGCATTGGGCCCATCAACCGAAGTGGTTCAGCTACTCGCCACAGTAGCTATTGATAAGGTGGAAAGTTGGATGCGCTCCAAGAGATTGCGTCTGGCTCACTACAAGACCGAGATGGTGCTGATCACCAACCTGATCTCAGCACAATAAGGGACGATTGCAGCTGGACCGTACGCAATCGAATCCAAGCGTGCGATCAAGTACCTGGGAGTGATGATCGACGACCGGCTGAGCTTCACGGCCCACGTCCCTTACGACTGTAAATGAGCGGCAATGACGTCAGTAGCCCTCTCACGGGCCATGTCGAATAACTCGGCGATCCGCTGAAGCAGATGGAGGGTCTTGGCGAGCATGACTGTGGTAGTATAGCTTAGAATTATAATAAAATATATACTGACGGTTGGAAATGAATACTGCAAGGTAAAATTTGAATAAAATTGAATTATAACGAATAATTATTGATGAAAATATCTGAGATATAATTAAATCAATAGAAAAACTTTAAAATATATTAAAATGAACGATCAATTAGAATAAGTTTTTTATACAAAATAGACCTTGAATTTCCGATCGTGTATTATGTTCTGTCTATGATGCTGTTATACGTTCAGCATGTATAAAGAACACCAAAAAGGTATATGTGTATACGTGAGAGAGTATGAGTATTCACTTCGCTTGCTCGGATGGTTTTCGAAGTTCACATGCGTCAAGATTGAGCTCATTCTATAAACGAGTTTTGACGGAGATAGTCGTGCACGAGAAATTTAAAAAAAAAAAAAAATACCACAATGACCTCGTCCATTCTGTGGTACGGAGCGGCAGCCTTGAGTAGGCAGTGTAATCTGCTAAAGCTCCGCAGAGTGCAGCGGCTGATGAACCTGCGTGTAGTTAGCGCATACCGAATGGTGTCCTCGGAAGCTGCTGATGTTGTGGCGGGAGTCATGCCCATCTCGGTCTTGCTAGAGGAAGATATGTTCTGATACGAGCACATGCACATGCCTGATGTGCGGAAACATGCCCGAGAGGCTTCAATGTCCAACTGGCAGCACCAGTGGGAGAGCATGGAACGTGGCCGGTGGGACCCATCGCTTGATCTCTAATATCGGATCCTGGATGGATTTGAGACATGGAGAGGTGGATTTCTGCATGACACATTTCCTGACTGGTCACGGATGTTTCATGCAGTACCACCATCGGTTTGGACACGTGGCCTCGCCATGCTGTCCAATCTGCAGAGACATAGTAGAGACACCAGAGCACGTAGTGTTCAACTGTCCAAGGTTTGAAGGGGTACGTGCTAACATGCTTGCCGCCTACGGACCGGACACGACAGCCGACAACATCGTGCGGAGGATGTGTGAGGATGCCAATACTTGGCGCGGTGGTCAGCGATGGGTCACCCGGATCATGATTGCCCTGCAGAGGAGTTAGAACCAGCACCAGTCCGCGACCGGTGTAGGGTGACTCCTTCGTCGGGGAGCACCTGAGTAGTGTGCGTCCGACCTTGGTAGTAAAGCATACAAAGGTAAGACGTAACCTTCTGTATGCCGAGCTGTTAAGTACGTCGCGCGTCTGCGTGTAGGATACCTCCAACGTAACCGTCGTCGTGGAGTATCCGAGTCGAACGCGACGGAAGCTGTGGGGATATGACTAGACCTTCCCCACAGTCGAACTCCTAGGGGGAAGAGTATTCACGTCGCGGAGTTTTAGGCACAATTTTCCCGTTTGTTTGGATAACGTGCCGCTATTAAGCCTACCCCTTTTCTGACTCTCGGGTAGAGTGGTCTCACGTCGCCGTCGGATGAGCCACTCGAGTCGGGTAGGATGACATCACCGTCGGAATTCACCTGAGTCGCAAGCGTTTAAGACCCGTACGTGTGCTGTGACAAGTACCAGTCTATGATAAGCTGCTCTCGATTCGGCACACGGCGGGAAAAATCGCCTAGGGTTGCCAGCCAAAAAGGGAGGAGGAAGACCGGACCACGGTCGGAGTAGAATGCCCTTTCGGTGGGGGGCATTTGAGTAGTGTGCGTCCGATCCTAGTAGTAAAGTATACAAAGATAAGACTCTACTTTCTCCGAATGCCGAGCTGTTTAGATATGTCACGATCGTTGTGTAGGATAACTCTACCGCCACGGAGTATCTGAGTAAAAAAAGTAAAAAAAGTCGTCGGCGGTGTAGGGAATGAGGTTAAGGGTAAAAAATAATAGAAAATATTTTGGTTTTATTATCTTGAATTTAGTTAAAATAATATTTAAATGTATATTTGTAGTTCCTCTTCTCGAGTAATAACATTTCAGTTAATCGATAGTCGTGGAAACAAAGCGAGCCTCGAGTTGCGAGTACAGGCCGTACCTCGAGTCATCAGAGGAGAGGTTCTTAGTCTTGAATCGTAGCAACAGGCAGGGTATATATGGTGGAGTTTTGACTCTACCTGGAGTTAGCCGATGGGTGCTTAAGCACGGACTTGGTCTCCCATCTCGGGTATAGCCTTCGTTGCAGGTCCGGATGGGAATTATGGCCAGAGGCCCCAGGTGGACTTTATGGCGTAGCGGTACGTAGTATCATGAGTCGTCCAATTGCATCCATGGAGCCAGAGTAGCATACTGGGGGGACTCGATCGCTCGCCGTGCCTTGGAATGCAATCCGTAAAACGGATTTACCACCTGGGTGATCAACTATTAAAAAAAATAAGACGCGCTCCCGCTGGCTGAAAAAGAAGCGGCAATCAAAAACATAAAATTCAACAGAGCATCTTGGATCGATTGCATCCCTGCTGAAATGCTGCAAGCTGACCCTGCCTTGCCAGCCCAAATGTTGCACCGTCTTTTAGCTGACATCTAGTATACTGTAACATTCCCGGCCGACTAAATGCAGGGTATCCTCGTAAAGGTCCCGAAGAAAAGAGACCTGACAGAGTGCGGTAACTGGCGTGGCATAACGTTGACCTCCCGAATACGAAAATATTGTAACATAACTGTTCCTGATTAGGAACGATTAGGAACAGCGTAAAAAAACGTTTAGAAAATGATATCTGAAACCATAAAAAACATTGCACTTATCTTGAATTCCAAAACGACGGTCTGTTGAATATGGCGTTAAGTTATGTTACTGTTTAAAACTGTTAAAACAATTGTATGGGGAGACTGTTCTAGAAACAGTTTATATAAAATCTAAAAATCGCTTACGGAAACGTATTTAGAGCATCAAACTGTTATTGTTAAAGTATTCCAAAAAGTACTCTTCTAACTAAACTTTTACAGTAACAGTTATGAAAAGATTTACGAAACGTTCTTCCAACGTTTCACTGATGGTTATGAGAACCGTACGCGAATGGCGGACGCACTAAAAGGGAATACTTTTTTTTTGGATTTTCGGATTTCACATAAAGTAATTTATTTTCTCACTATACATTTTATTTACTACTTACTTTTAAGGTTTAAGTATTTTTTAATTAATTGTTTGAACCAGCTTCCGTAGATTTACATGGTGAATGAAGTGTACGATGTATGTCTTCAGACATTGGCAAGTAGGGTCCGAAATCTCTGCGGTTCCATAGCGCCACCCACGAGGGAAATCCCTCCGGTGGCGTACTCGAGCAGCAAAAGAGAGCAGCATCGTCGACACTGAAATGAAAGATGAAAAACATCAATTAGATATTAACATAAACGCAGCAAGAATATTCAAACATTTGCCTACCCAATAAGCAGCAGGTGAAAACAGGTAAAACATTGTTCAACTCACCTGAAAAACTGATTTTTTCAGCCTAACTGCTGGGCTGCACTGAGTCCGGCATCCTGCGTGCCTGCTTTCCGGTACGTTCAAGTACATGCACCGAAATTCCTCCCCGAAATTGCTGCGGCTGCAATTTCACCAGCGAATCGTTTTAAAATTTCTTTTTCTTTTCTTCTTCTTTTCAAAACTGCAGCATGACATGACAGCTATCATCAGAGGTGCCAGGTGTCCTGATAAATCAGGATTTGTCCTGATTTTCGAGAGACCGTCCTGATTTTTTAAATGTACTGAATTGTTCTGATGTTGAAATAATAATATATTTAAATTGTAATTGCATTTATAGTAGAACCATCAGAATATCAAACAGATCTGTAATGAAATAGTTTTACCGATAATAATCTTCGGTTAAGATGATATTTAAATGAGTTTTTCGTATAAACTGCAGGCCAGCCAGCTCACCTATGTTGCCTTTATTTACGCAATTTAATCATAATTAATAGCGTCCTGAAAATCCTGATTTTTTTCTTCATGGTGTTGGGCAAATAGAAATTCGCTGCAGATTTTTTTGTTACTTTTCGGCAAAAAACTGAGCACTTATTGAAAAGAGTTCTAACCGTTTATTATAAAAACTCGTGCCGGAAACAAACAAAATCAACAAAACTATAATTGTTTTAAAGATGAGGCATGCTTAGTTTAGTGAAACTTGTTAATCTGTCCATTACAAAATTCTCTCAGACTTTAAAAAAGTTTTAATAACTATTATTCTAATGAAACAAAATTTGATAACTGCTTACTGAACAGTGATTGAATCAGACCAATTTTTTTCTTTGTTCAATGCAACTGCTTTTATTTTTGCCACGGAACTTATCAACTATCAATAATTGATTCGATAAATAAATTTAAGATATTTTCATGAATCCGGGCTGAGTTTTCTTTTTTTAAACCATCTGGCATCTCTGACCCGCATTTCGGTTATTTTTGACGTGAGTTTGACACATGACATGAACGCTAAGCGTTATGGTTCGAGAACAGTTTAACGATTATTGATAAAATTGAAGTATATCGTTAAACAATTCATTCACCTTTCTAGAAATCATCACTATTCACATGAACGTTCGTTTTATTATCTTATCGTAGTCAAAGTGAAGTATTAAATTATAGCTACGTTTACGGAGACAATAACTTTTTCTGGGACCGTGGATGTATCGTTTTAACTATTTGTAATATAGTTTTTTAGTACAACCCTCAAAGTACTCTGCAAAGAGATCCTGAACAGGATCCAGGGAAAAATCGAAGCTACACTCCGACGTCAACAAGCTGGATTCCGAACCGGACGATCAAGTGTAGACCACACGAACAAGGTTAAAATGCTGCCCACCCGTAGAAAAATCTAAAAACGGTGGTCAAACCGTGCGCAAATTATTTGGTCCACTATATGAGATATATTTAAAAAAAAATCGTAATGACAGCTAAACGATCTGGCATGTTTCCAGTCAGAAACTTTTCCTTGATAAGTTTCGCGGAGATAAACAAGGTTTAAAAATTTGATGTTTCCAAATGCGACCATTTTCCTTGCAAACTATTTCAAATTGTCCTATAAAGTTTATACTCGGATTTGGTTGGATCTGGAATCGTGCCATTACACGAAAACTATGATGGAGTGGTAAAAAGTCAAATCTGTTGTTTTTGGTCCGAAGGAGGACAGTCATTTGGAATAAATTCTATAAAATTAAATTTTCTGAATTATTTCGAAGGTTCAAGCAACAGGAAAAATTATCAAAACTTGCTTTGATTTGGAATTTATACCAAAAATTAAAAGGAAGCCCTTCCCCTTGCTATCTGCCTACTGAAAAGAGGAAGGGGTCTCAAATTATCGTGGAAATATTTCTCGTACTCAAATACACTGCCTTGACAAATTTAGTTCCATTTGCTTGGTCGGTTCTCGCATTATTCAAACATTTGTCTGTTGGTTGGGATATTTAAAAGTGGTCTATTAGAGGCGAACCAGCCTGTGGCTGAAAACCTCTCAAATAAGGATAAAAAAAAGTGGTCTAGGTGATCACTCCTCGCAGTTTGCATCAGGAACACAGGTTGCTAATCTAATCTCGATTTGAATAGTGGACCTTATTGATTGGGTGAACCATAACATCATCGGTTCAAATTGGCAACGAAAATTATTTCGGTGGATATAAATTTGTTTTTTTTTTCAATAAACTCTTTTTATTCTGTTTTCGCATTCTTTTTCCATGATTCCCCAGATAGTTCAGGCGGTAAATTCCGAGTTCTCTGAGCTTATGGCCATAAGCTTGAGCCCGATAGTAAACCTCAATGACAACGGTTTTGAAAAAAATGATTCGCCAACCCTAGAGAGTCCTGAAAGGAGAAAAGCGTGCGAGAATCGACAGATACATCCGCTAAGCTTACGATGAAAAAAAGTATAGATGATAAATACAAAAAGTGTTGAAGAACGCTTATGTTATTTTATTTTTATATTTTTTGTGCAGTTCTACCTGTTAAAGACATAGCACTGTACGTATACTGATTCATATAATTGTGGTACATTATTGCAACTACTATATTCTTCTGCAACTTATCAGACAAATTTTTGTTAAAAACAGTTGATTCATTTCAATCACAAACACGATCAAGCCGAAGGACCATCCAATCGCAAGGATCCACCAAAGGGAAATCAAATCTCGAAAAAGCATAAGTTGGTGGTTTTGCTCTGAACGTATTGGAAGATGATCCCTCAGCCACATATCCCAAAGGCCACTCTCGTAGATTCGCTCATCGTGATCCCGAAATTTGTTACCAAATGGATCCAGACGTGATTGCAAATGGGTATTCATGATCAACCATAACGGTTTCTTCAGGACGTATGCAATGAGATCTCCACTTTCGGGGTCAATATTGGTTTCGACGTTGTTCACCAGATAATGAGCAGTCGAACAAATTTGAGGAGTGGCGTATTCGAGTTGCATAACTTTTCGAGATGGGCTGTAGACGGTTCGAGTTATAAGCTCTGGATACAAATCAATCAAAAGCTCCAAATCCCCGTTTGCTGCAACGCTTACGTTGAACGATGTCGATTGGAGAAATTCTTCTATTGTGGCAACATGTCTCTCGTATTGATTACTTACGATGAAGGACAACATTTTTGCCAAATACGATTCACTTAAGAAGTAGAAAAGTATCGACAATGCCAACACAATTCGATGATTACAAAAATTGTTATTATTTCGAACATTCAGTAGTCCAAAAAAGGTCTGACCAAGGATGCATTCTGGACATCGGGCTCGAAAAATATAGTTGAGTAATTTGATAGTCGTTAACAAACCAATTACTAAAAGCCAAAGGCTTATTTCAAAGGGCTTCAACAAGTGAAGGAAATAGCTCAGAATTCTTCGTTCTGGTACCAGTAGACAAACACCGTCGAATCCATGAACCGGTAAATAGGTAGCAGCTGACATGATGATACCCATGTGGGGTATAAAGTTTAATTTTCTATCTGCCAATAAATACGATATTGTCTCTATCTGGTGGACTGGCTTCATCCATTGGCATGTCGCGTTGATACGTGAACAAAAAGTGGCCACTAACCTCACCGTTGGACCTAACAGGTACCCGTCACTTTCTTCATAGATAAATGGATAAAAATAATGTACCATTGATGTGAAAGTAGAACCTCTTAAGTTCGATAGTCGATCATCGATCAAGTAACCGATCGCTGAAGTCACATTAAATACATAAGAAAACTGTCGCTCGAACCAATCGTAATGCAACATAGAGGTGAAATTTTTCCCAATGTTGTGCATCAACAGTAACGAATTGGGACATCCCACAAACCAGGCAAAATGATCATATGCCTTAGCCGATGACCCATCCAGCCATTGATCCGAGTTGTTGAAAATATCTACCACTACGAAGGCTGCGAATCGGTCCCAAAAGGTGCTGAGAGAAGTGTGGTAGTGAATTTTTCCAACATCCAATCCAATGGCGTCGTGAAGAAGCACGTACAGTCCGCAACTTCGACGCAATTTGGTAGCTTGTTCGAAATACACAATTGAAATCGAATGATTCTGCAGAATCAATCGCCCTAGAAGATTGTCCAGTAGATCTGCGTAAATCAGGGAAGTTGAATTATGTAAAATACACAAACCATTAGCAGTTGGCTTTTTAGCGTAGAATTTTTGAATGAGTTCCGAGAAATGAGATTCCAGCAATGAAAACACACCAAAATGGGTGTTGAAGACCAAGAGGATCACAAACCTCGAGATGCTCATACTTCTCTTGTACGAGTAAAACAATCGAGTGCTTCAATTCAGCACGCGTTCATTACATTTATTTTTCAAAGATAACACAGGATCAACAATAAGACACAAAGGGAACCTTCTAATTAACGGTTGTTTTGTGTTATTTAACTCATTTGTACTCATTTACTCATTGATTCAAACAAATAGACAAACATTTAAAATTCGACAACCGATTGATTTGAAATACCACGCTTCAAACGGTGATAAACATTTCAATGGCAGTATTGCATGAAGAGAAGTCATGCAATATCTCGCTTGAAACTCGCTTGTTTTTCAATGCCAAAAGACAAAACTTTGTTCAACAGCCAATAACTTTTTTGCCTAATAAGATACGAAGCTACAGTGTTCCACAAAGTTGTTCAGCAAAAATTTTTCTTAGAAAATTTATAAATTGGCACAGATCTCAGAAGCTCGGTTCCACAGAAGCTACAAAAGCTATGTTGATTTATGAGCACAAAATATTCGGATTTCACATACAAACCTAAAAGTTCAAATTTACTCATGAAAAAGTTTCTTAAAAATTCTGCAAAAAAATTAATGAGTTTTGAATTAAAACGAAGCTTTTTAGACCCAAGGGTTTGGGGTTTTCCAAAATGACCCCACCCAGTAAACCGAGTCCCATATTTGAGTCCACTTTTGTATGACTTCTACGTAAACGACATCGACAGTTGTCTCTCTGAGGGTTACACCTCTGCCCATACTGACTGGATACTTGATTTCGTTTGTTGGATAATTTTTTCAACAGTACGCAATATCGATTCCAGAGTGCGCATCGATCGATTTGAAGAATGCTATCCCAGTTAGAAAGTGCCACCCAATTTTTTTTAAAAAAGTAGGCAATTCCTACGATAAAATCAGGCTTAACAGCTCCATTTTTCCTATAGGGCATTTGTATTGAAAAAATGATAGGCTCGCCACCTACCGTCGGTATTGCGAACCTGCAAAATTTGACAAAAAACAATAGCCAGAAAGTGGTTGAATTTTTGTTCTAAATTATTACTGTCTGGACCAGAGGGGACCAAACCTAAGCCCTCGAGTCCCTGGTCGTTCCTCTGGAGACTCAGTGGAGGGTGGGCACACAAGGCCTTCTTTTCTGGCTAGCTCGTTCTTGAGCAGGAACGGAGCTCTTCAAGGTCGGCTTTTACAAAATAGCTGATCGCGGACTCTTCGGAGTAATTAAACACACTAACTCTGAAATTTTAGCTTTTAACGTTTTATTTAAATACCTATGTGTCTTGTGTGTCGTGTGCTTCGTTGGGCCGGCCTTCGCTGCTGATGATGCTTCTCCTTCGGAACGCTACGGTTAATTGGGATGATGTGGCTAGGAAACTGTCGAGAATTGGCGGTAACTCTGCCAATTCCTCGTCAGTTCCTCAGACTGGAACGGATATTGGATTCCGTTCAGCCTACCGGTTGCGCGCGGAATGTAACCGACTGGGCGCCTGTTCGTCTGGTCCCAATGGCAGTACCAGATGAATACCTCGAGGATTGGACAAAGTCCCAGAATGTAGTTTTAGACTTTTGGGTCCTGGTGATTGGAAATGGGATTATGAGTTTCTCTGAGGGCAACCGAGATTTCTTAAGACCCCCGCTTTACCTGATTCGTCTTTCTAGCACAATCGTAACTTATTTTCCGCTGTGTTCGTTTCTTTTCAACTAGGTTCGTTTAGTTAAACTTATAACTTTTTGCTTTTAACCTGTTATATGTTTTTAGGTTAAGTTTCAAAACTATAACGATGTGTCCTGAACGTCTCGGTGGCTAAAGCGGAAAGAAATCTTATTTATCTTATTACCGGTAGCTCTTCACCTCCCATACAAATTATACTACTTCATTCTGGACTAAAATATTTTAATTTGTGCGTTCTCTGTCGTTCCGTTCTAGTACCTCCTTTTGTGTTTTTGTTTCAGTGTACCTCTGTTAACAAGCTGTGTTCTTGTGAGACCTGTATATTTTTTTATTTAAACCTATCTTGCTCTGATAGAATAATTAATAGAAAAATTAAACAATATCATACAATGAACAAATAATTTAAGCAAATAAACAAATAACGACTTACTTTATAGAAACTTTAACGAGTTGAATTTCGCAACGGTAACAAAGTGTCATGTCAGTGTGATCAGTGGTTACACTTTAAGACAACTTGCAAATGATGGCGTAGTATCAGTAACAGGTGATACTGAGTGACACTGCACAGACATTAGAGCTCTGAACTTCAGGAAAATGGACTTTTCACAACTCGCACAATATTTGAGTAGCATTGACTGGGACGATCTCTTCGGCACCTCATCGGTTGATGCCATGACAGAATTGTTCTGTGATTTGATCTGCACCTGGTTGAATTCTCACGTTCCTTTGTTTAAACCACCGGTGTCACCTGCTTGGAGCACGCCTACTTTACGGCATCTACGACGCGAGAAAAATGCATGCTTACGCAGACTTCGTAAAGAAAGAACAGGGGACTTTCAACTACAGTTTAGAGCAGCAAGCACCGCCTACCGCAAACTAAATGCAGCACTTTATAAGCGCCACGTCTTGCGTTTACAATCTAGTTTACGCACCAACCCCCGAAGTTTTTAGACATTTGTGAACTCAAAACGGAAATCGAGCTCCCTACAAACCTCTGTAGTTTACAATGACGCTGTTGCTAACTCTCCAGGTGCATGTTGTAACTTGTTTGCAGAGCTTTTCAAGTCCGTTTTTCTGAACACCGTTTCATCCGAAAGAGAGTGCAGTGAAGCCATCAATCATGTACCTGTCGATGCTTTTGAATTGAACACTTTTGAAATTAATCAAGATCTTATTGAGCGCGCTGCGAAAAAGCTAAAAAGCTCATTTGCTCCTGGACCTGATGGGATTCCAGCTGTTATCTATCGTCGCTGCATCGAAGCTCTTTCCTTGCCTCTGGCTAGGATCTACAACAGATCATTCCAGCAACGAAAATTTCCAGACAAATGGAAAAATTCGTTCATGTTTCCGGTGTTCAAAAATGGCGATCGTCGAGATGTTAAGTAATATCGTGGTATTACCAGTTTGTCTGCAGGGTCTAAGCTCTTTGAAATAATTGTTGGCCAAGTCCTTTTACGCGCTTCATCGCAGTACATCGCCCCTGAACAGCATGGTTTCATGCCTGGTAGATCGGTGAGTACTAACCTCATAGAATACACGTCGTTTTGCCTCAATCAGTTAGAGAACAAAAAACAAGTCAATGCGGTGTATACAGATATCAAAGCTGCTTTTGACGCGATTGACCATAAGATTTTGCTCGCTAAGCTTGCCAAGCTTGGCATTCATGACAACATGATTGCTTGGCTAAAATCCTTTCTCACCGAGCGCTGCATAAGGATCAAGTACGGCACAAGCATTTCATATCCTTTTACCAATCGATCTGGCGTCCCCCAAAGGAGCAATTTGGGGCCATTATTATTTGCGCTATTTTTTGACGATCTGATTACTAGCCTAGAAGACGGAACGAAAATTGGTTACGCTGATGACCTTAAAATATTTCTGCCAGTGGAATGTGCTGCTGATTGCATTCGCCTCCAATCTCTGCTGAACCAGTTTGATGAATGGTGTAGACTGAACAAACTAACAGTCAGTGTCTCAAAATGCTCTGTGATAACTTTTCATCGGAATAAAACACCGATCCCTTATGACTATAGTATCGGCAGCCAGTTTTTAAAGAGGGTCTTTGAAGTGGATGATCTTGGCGTGATTCTCGATGCGCAGCTCACTTTCAACAGCCAACGCTCTTCAGTTATCAACAAAGCGAATCGTCAGCTCGGCTTTATCACCAAAGTGTCACGTGAATTCAAAGATCCTTTGTGCTTGAAATCACTGTACTGCGCCCTCGTCAGATCTATAACTGAGCATGCTGCTGTGGTCTGGGCTCCGTATCAACTAAGTTGGATTTTGAGGATTGAACGTGTACAGAAGCGGTTTGTCAGATTCGCCTTGCGACATCTGCCTTGGCGTCATCCCGAAGATCTTCCAGCATATTCGGATCGGTGTCAGCTTTTGGGTCTCGAAACCCTCGCATGTCGCCGAAAGACTCAACAGGCTTCTTTCATTGTTAAGATTATGAATGGAGAAGTTCAATCACCAAATCTTCTAAGGATGATAAACCTCAGTGCCCCGTCGCGAACTCTGCTATCTAATTCGTTGCTGTCACATCAAATCCACCGAACATCTTATGGCTACAATGAACCACTCAGTGCAATGATGCGTATGTTTCAGGATGCTGAGCACCTGCATCAGTTTGAAGAATCATCCAGCCGATTTATTCGTCGAATTCGTCAGTCCAAATTGTTTTACTAATTAGATTGTAACTAAACATATTCATTTAAACATTTATGTTCGATGAACTTAATTATAATAAACAAATAAACAAATAAACAAATAACAAGATACTTTAAACAGATTGGAATCCTCATTCAAAGAGCTGTTCCCACAGCACGAGGAAATCAGCACGAGTCCGGATGACATCCCGAACATATTTAGCAGGGAACGCTGCGCTCATAGAACACTCTTTAATGAATCAGTATATCACCCGATATGTCTCCTGGAAACGGCTGGCAAGGTGCTAGAGAAGGTGGTCGAGAGAAGGATACAGCTCTACCTAGAGGACAAGAACGGCCTTTCCGATAAACAGTTTGGTTTTCGGAAAAACCGCAGCACGGTGAATACCATTTGACTAGTCATCGAAGGAGCAGAAGAAGCCAGGCTGAAAAAAAGGAGAGGAGACCGGTTTTGTGCTTTGGTCAACCTTGACGTGAGGAACGCCTTACAAAAGCGTCAGTTGGACATTCGACATATTTCTGTAGGATGGTGGAGTGTTACTTCCGTAATCGCCAACTTTAGTATATGACCAGCGATGGAGTAGAGACAGTGAGTGTCTCGGCAAGGGTTCCACGAGGATCGATACTCGGCCCGGTATAGTGGAACGACGAACTGATGAAACTGCGTCACCCCACTAGAGAGAAACTTGTGGGATTCGCCGAGGGAGTTCAGTTAATCGA
This sequence comes from Uranotaenia lowii, assembly GCF_029784155.1. Classification (NCBI taxonomy): domain Eukaryota; kingdom Metazoa; phylum Arthropoda; class Insecta; order Diptera; family Culicidae; genus Uranotaenia; species Uranotaenia lowii. Next base: position 45,088,826 of record NC_073693.1, read on the forward strand.
CACACATCGATCAAGCAAGTGAAAAGTGGGATGCGCGTTGGTGAAAAACCTGGTTTCGCGGGTCATATCGATTACGCCTGCAAAAGAGTGGCAATGGCGAAGGCAGTTGTTGAACAACTCAGCGATCCGCTGCAGCAGAAAGAGGGTTCTGGCGAAAGTGAACTTTTCCATTATGCGGTACGAAGCGGCAGCATGGAAGGCAGTCTCGAGCAGAAAGTGTAATCTGTAGAAGCTCTGCAGCTCCCAGCAGCTGATGAACCTGCGGGTTACCAGCGCATACCGAACAGTTGATGTTGTGGCAGGAGTCATGCCCATCTCGCTGTAACTAACATAACCTTTGCTACCTAGTCAAGGAGGAATCTTTGATAATAGCGCGTACTATGCCAGGGAGCGCCTTAGTGAGCAACGAAGGAGAACCACCTGATATTCCCTAACGCACCACCAACCAGCGCGATTAGGTCAACGTGAGCGTATTTGGCAAATAGATGGTGCTGTACGTCTTGGTAGCACCATTACCAAGAATGACAAGAGGGCATTATGGGAGTAATCCATGGATGTACCACAAAGCCTTTGACCTGAGATCGGGGTCAAAGACCGCATGCAAGATCCGTTTCATTTGGATGGAAGATCTTGACAAAGCCATGCAATCCTACGAAAGCCATTAAGCAACCGTGAAGAGCGTTCGAACATCCAAGTAGCAGTCCAACTCCACCCCGAAAAAAGCAAGAATATAACGATTGTACAATTTTTTCTCCCATCATGTTCCAGGACCCCGATATTCGGCTTAGTAAACCATCCCGCTGCCTTGCCAGCGTCTGTCAACTAACTAATGCTGGCCGTTTTAGGGCTTGAACCCATTTGGCTGCATTACCAGCATCCGTCAACTTTGCTGGACGTCATTGGATCGGTGCTGTGCCTGACCTGGCTCATACAAATATAAGACTTTATATTCTGCGTATGCCGAGCTGCTTGGTACGTTGCGAATGCTGTGTAGGATACCTCATACGCCGCGGAGTATCCGAGTAGAACGCGCTTCCTACGACGGAAACGGCGTGGGTAAGACGTTACCTTCTCCGCAGTCAGACTCGCAGGGAGAAGGGTATTCACGTCGCGGAATACTCTCGGGTAGAGTGATTTCACATCGTCGGCGGGTGAGTCACTCGATTCAGTGTAGGATGACGTCTTCGCCGGAATCATCCGAGTAGTTGCGTATAGCCCCGGACGTGTGCTGTGACAGGCGCTTGTCCAGGGTAAGCTACTTTCGATCGGTACACGGAAGGGGAAAGAGAAGAGGTCATCGAGCTAAATCAAGCGGAGCCAAGACCTCATGTCGTTAGAGGAGAGGTCATTGGTCTCTGAATAGCAGTAGTCTTGTGGCGGAATCATCCGATCGTCCGCACAAGCGAACAAAATCTTGGATCAACACACCATCAAAAATCCGATGATCGTTTGGCCGATCGCCCACCAACACCACTACGTGCGATGATGACGGTCGTCGGCCAGCGAACAATGTGATCACCCGATCGCAAGTGATTCTATTATCTCACAACCCAACCAATGTAAATAGCTTTAATATAGTTTGGACTTTCGAACGAACTAGTCGTGTTCGCGTTTTCTTATTCGTATCCGAATATTGGGGAATATCTTATCCCAAAATAATTAATATCATTCCCCAAATTGGTGACCCCGACCGAACAAGTATTCGAAATAGTCAAACCGCGAGTCGCGAAGTTAAACAAAACCACTTCTGTGAACCATTTAGCAAACCGCGCTTTAGTGAAAACCCCATTCTCGTGAAAACAAAATGGAGAACAGTGACGCCACTAATTCAGTCGAGACAAAAGATCTCCATGTGGATGTCGAAACAAAAGAATCTCCTGTGATCGCGAAAATTAGTTATCCGGTTTTCGATCAAGAAGATATCGAGACCTGGTTTATATGCCTCGAAGCGGCATTTTGCGTGAATGCGATACGGCTTGATAAACATAAATTCAATGCCGTTATCGTTGCCCTCGGTTCTCGAGCTAAGTTTGTCCATAGTGTGATAACCACGTGCAATTCTTTGGTCACTAATGACAAGTACGATCGGTTGAAAGAAGCCGTCATTTCCCACTTTCGGCCATCGGAAACACAACGTTTGACCAGCCTTCTGTCTGGAATTGTGCTTGGTGATCAAAAACCCAGTGTGCTTTTAAGTGAAATGCGCCGTCTAGGCGGCCAAGGGTGTACCGACAGTGTTTTAACTAACTTGTGGCTACGAGCCTTACCTACAACTGTGCGCTCCATTATCGCTGCTATGCCGTCGGCAACACTCGACGAACAATCTAAAGTGGCTGACAAAATTATGGAAGCGCCACACAGTGAAGTGTCCGCAGTTCAGTGCCCTGATTCGTATTCGGTAACCCTTGAGAAGAAAATTGACGCTCTAGCTTGCCGCCTAGACGAAGCGCTCGCTGGAAATTCGCTCGTTCGTGATCGTGAACCAAATCGTGGCCGATCGCGAGCCCGTTCCCAGTTCCCCCGGGAAAGAATACCATCGCAATCGCGTGCAGCACGCCGGTGGATTTGTTGGTTTCATTACCGACACGGTGTGCACGCCCAAAAATGTGAAAAACAAAAAGGGGAGAATTCGAGTGTTCCGTGCATTTTTTTCGACGGGAAACTCCCCGTGTACACTCGTCCCCGAGACTAACAGTGAAATATCCAAAATTGCTGGGCAAAGACCCAAACCTGAAAAAAACTAAAAGTGATATAAAAAGTGCTGGGCCACAGCCCAAAATATTAAAAACTATCAGTGCCAAAATACAAAAAACTATCAGTGCTAAAAAACGAAAAACTATCAGTGCTAAAATTAGAAAAACTATCAGTGCTAAAAAACCAGTGAAAATAAAAATCGAAAGAATTCACGTTTGTGACCAGAAAACATCGAACCAGTTCCTGATTGATACCGGCGCCGACATCTCGGTGCTTCCTGCCTCGACCCGAGAACAGCTCCAGCCTGCATCAGCCAACCAACTCTACGCCGCCAATGGCAGTCCGATCAGAACCTACGGCACCAAGCGTCTGACCATCGACATCGGACTTCGACGGAATTTCGTTTGGGTTTTCACCATCGCTGAGGTCAAATCTCCAATCATAGGTGCCGACTTTTTAAAGCACTATGATTTGCTCGTTGACCTTCGGCGAAATAAATTGATCGACAACACCACCCGAATGGAGATCAATAACATCAACGCCGTAGCAGAACCCACAATCACTACGTACGACGTAAACATGCCCTTCGCAGACCTGCTCAAGCAATTCCACGATATTACCGTGCTCAACATGAACCATCGCCCGACCAAAGGTAACACAGTGCACCAAATTATTACAACAGGTCCACCCGTGTTCTGTCGACCTCGACGTCTCCCCATCGACAAACTTCGAGAGGCGAAGGCTGAATTTAATTTCCTCATCGAACAGGGAATTTGCCAGCCATCCAAAAGCTGTTGGGCGAGTCCACTCCATATGGTTAAAAACCAAACGGCAAGTGGAGACCATGTGGCGACTACAGAAACCTGAACGCCGTCACTGTACCAGATCGCTACCCGGTCCCACACATACAAGATTTTTCTAATATTCTTCACGGTAAGAAAATATTTTCTTGTATAGATCTTCAGCGCGCATACCATCAAATACCGGTTGCGCCCGAAGATATCCCGAAAACGGCGATCACAACACCGTTCGGCTTGTTCGAGTTCAAGTATATGACTTTTGGACTCCGAAACGCCGGCCAGACGCTACAACGACACTTACACGAAATTTTGGGTAACTTAGATTTCGTTTTCCCGTACGTAGATGACCTCTGTATTGCATCCGACGACATCGCCGAACACAAACAACACCTTCGGCTCGTGTTTGAACGATTGCGAGAGCACGGTCTCGTGATCAACGCAGGCAAATCCCAGATCGGCTTACCCGTGGTTGAATTTCTCGGCCACCAAATTACAGCCGATGGAATCAAGCCGAGTCCCAACAAAGTCGCAGCCATTTCGGAATTCCCGAAACCAACCACAGCCAAGCAGCTCAAAAGGTTTTTGGGCGCAATAAACTTTTATCGTCGCTTCATACCCCGCGCTGCGGAAACTCAACAAACCCTTCAAGCGATGATACACGGCAACGTAAAAAACGACCAAACTCCACTCGTCTGGGATTCCACCACCACTCAAGCCTTCGAGAAGTGTAAGCGGGACCTCTCTAATGCCACCCTGCTTGCTCATCCATCCGTCGATGCCAAGCTCGCCCTCGAAGTCGATGCGTCGGGCACGGCAATCGGCGCGGTCTTACATCAGGTTACCGAAGCTGGACGACAACCTCTCGGATTTTTCTCCCGAAAGCTTACCGGTACCCTCCTCAAAGCGAGCACCTACGATCGTGAGTTGTATGGTATGTATGCATCAGTAAAACATTTTCGTGATGTGCTAGAAGCCCGAGAATTTTGTATATATACCGACCACAAACCTCTGGTCACCGCCTTCCTCCAACGTCCCGAAAAGGCGAACCCCACACAACAACGCAGGCTCAGTTTCGTCAGCGAGTACTGCACTGATATTCGGCACGTACCCGGTGACGAGAATAAAGTAGCAGATATGCTGAGCCGAGTCGAATCGATTACATCCACATCTACGAGTGACAATATTGACTTCGATGCTTTAGCCGAACATCAAAAATCCGATTCCGAACTCCAAGACTTCTTGAAAACACCCCCACCCGACACAACGTTGAACCTGAGAGCTTTGAAGTCCCCACTTTCTACACATCCCGTGTATTGCGATATCTCCACACAAGCCATTCGCCCATTCGTCCCAAAAGCTTTCCGCCAGCAGATCATAAGAAAACTCCATGGTGCGTCCCATCCTGGTGCACGAGTCACGACCCGCCTCGTGACCGATCGATATGTATGGCCTTCGGTGCGACGAGATTGCCGAAACTTCGTCAAACACTGCATTCCCTGCCAGAAGTCCAAAGTCCATCGGCACAATAAAATGCCGATCACACAAATCCCCACTCCAGGCAGCAGATTCGCACACATTCACATCGATCTTATTGGTCCCTTACCACCATCTGACGGTAACGCATACTGTCTCACCATGATCGATAAATTCACCCGTTGGCCCGAGGTCGTCCCGATTCCCAACATCACAGCCTCAACAGTCGCCAAGGCATTCGTGAGTGGTTGGATCTCTCGCTTTGGTGTGCCTGTGAATGTCACCACCGACTTGGGTAGGCAGTTTGAGTCCGATCTGTTCCGCACACTGGCGAAAACTTTCGGAATCAATCATCTTCGGACGACACCCTATCATCCCCAAGCCAACGGCCAAATAGAACGAACCCATCGTCAGCTCAAGGCAGCAATCAAGTGCCATGAAAACGTTAAGTGGTCTGATTCGCTCCCTCTCGTTCTTCTCGGTATGCGTACTGCGATCAAAGAAGACTTGCAAACATCTGTAGCTGAGGTGACATACGGTACTACTCTACGACTACCAGGTGAATTCTTCGTAGAGGTTCGCAACACGAAACCAACTCCCGAGTACATCACCGATCTTCGGAAAACAATGGCCCAAATTCGACCAACACCAACGAGCAACCATGCCAAGCCATCATCGTTCGTGCAGAAAGAATTGGAAACATGCAGCCACGTGTTTCTGAGAATCGACGCCGTACGACCACCACTTTCGCAACCGTTCGATGGCCCGTACCGAGTACTGCGCCGTCGGAAAAAAGTCTTCGTGATCGACATCAACGGAAAACCATCACCTATCTCTGTCGATCGCTTGAAGGCAGCCTTCGTTTCGGCAGACGACGCCGACACACAGCAATCGGCAAATCATGCAACGAGCAGCAGCAACACTCCTTCGGACAAACCCGATCAACAGCCGTACCAAACACGATCGGGCCGCTACGTACACATCCCTCGGCAGTATTGGAAGGTCTAAGGGGGGAGTATTGTGGCGGAATCATCCGATCGTCCGCACAAGCGAACAAAATCTTGGATCAACACACCATCAAAAATCCGATGATCGTTTGGCCGATCGCCCACCAACACCACTACGTACGATGATGACGGTCGTCGGCCAGCGAACAATGTGATCACCCGATCGCAAGTGATTCTATTATCTCACAACCCAACCAATGTAAATAGCTTTAATATAGTTTGGACTTTCGAACGAACTAGTCGTGTTCGCGTTTTCTTATTCGTATCCGAATATTGGGGAATATCTTATCCCAAAATAATTAATATCATTCCCCAAAGTCTCAAGCACAGGCGGAGCGCAAGATAGTCATATTTTCGTCAAGCATCGCTCCACCATCGCTGAGTTTCTTGTTTTGAGAATCTAAAGATGCTAAAATGTGAAAAATTACGTTACCTTTGAAATTCATTTTTTTTTAAATTCTACATTGACTGGAAAAGCTTGGGCTGTTGATTGATTAAAAAGTACGGACTTATTTTTGATCACATTATCTAGCTGTCTTCAAAACAAATAGTCATGAAAAATTTAATGCAATATATTAAGTGCCCGGGCTGCAACTATGTTTGTTTGCTAGACAAAGTAGTCCGAAATAGGTCGTTTACCCTACAACCTCTTCATCTTCATTTTTTTTTATCATTCTTTCGAAAAAGCTTCAAATCGTCGGAATACATAAGTCTATCGGATTGAAAAGTTGCTTAAAAATCATTTGCAGATTATGACGAGAAGAGGCTCGAGATAGCTGCCGTAAGGTACACTTGTCAAGATAGAGAAATTCCTTGATCGTGGGCTCACGACTTCCGTTGAGGCAAAACGGTCATTGAGGTACGATGGAATCCAGTCAAGGGCCCAATCAGGGAAACCTTTTCGACCCTGTTTGAAACATGTTGAGCACCACTGATTTTCAGCGTGTTCTACACAGCGAACTCTTACCCAAAACACAAACACAGCTTAACATTATCTACTAACCATAGTTTACTAACTTTACATCCCAAAGGCACAACAGTCATATCACAGATATATCGAACGGCACAGGTTTTTCACAGCTGAATATCACGGAAATAACTGGCAGCCCTGCCTGGTTGCACTGCTTCACGAGCACGCACCGCGGTCCGGAGCACCTTCGTAGACTGTTTCCGGCTGGATCCAAACCGATGAAATCGCATGGCGTCGGGAATTCCGTTTTCAAAAATGAGACTCAAAAAAGCTTCAGAAAAAACAATCAGCTCTCTAGAATACGACTCTGTTGACCATCATCTATTAGCATTGGTTTCTCCCACACAATCAATCATAAAATTTATGTTATAGTGTCTTTAGATACGGTTTCTGGATGTTGGAAAACATAAATATCCTAGGATTTATAAAAAAAACTTGAGGTATTGAAAAAAGGAAACTTCAACGCAAAATCTAAAGGGATATTAGGGCCGTTAAATCATCTTAAAGAAAACGCTTATTTTATAGAAAACAGCTAAAATATGTGAATTACATAATTGTTTCGTGTTCAGAAACTAAAATAGTCTATTTTCCAATCGGCTGAAACTTTGAAAAGTATATGAAAACGTTTAAAAATGCATTTTGAACATTTTTGCCGAAAGCTGAAAACAAGTTATTGCAGGAGCATAATGAGTACCCCCCTGGGCCAGAATAAGCAGAATGATTGGGGCACGATGAGCGTTTTCTGCCGCGGAATCTAGCAGCAAATTCAACTCGATGAAGTCAACTGAATAATAGAACTACAACTTGACTTTTTCATCTGATTTTCATTTGGCCTAAAGGCGCGCTCGCTATCCCGGTATACGATGTCTCATGCGTTAAACAGAGAAAGCAATAGCCTTCACTCCTATTCAGGGGCGGTCCTAGAGCTGGCTCCTGGGGGGGGGGGGGGGGGTGATTTTCCAAATTTTCAAAAACAGTCAATAACGTAAATATTTGGCAAAACAAGGTTAATTTGGAGAGAGGGGGAGGGGGAAGTGTGCAGTTTCAAATAAGACTTAAATATACACCAGACCCATGTGAAGGACACGTCCATGGGTGGGGGGTTTCGAATTTCAAATTTTGTTTGAAATAATAACAATACGAAAAAGGAGGACAATAAATAAGCAAATTGATTTCTTAAACCATATTCAAATCCATAATCATCGCACAAACTCGAAAAAAATTTACTAATACGAATTAAAATAAATCAGAATCAAAATTTCAAATTAATATTTTTTTCTGGTTAGTGAATAATAAATTATTCGAAATGTTGGTTCTTATTCTGTATTTAAAAAATCTAGTAGGTATTTTCAAAACATCAGAAACAAAATGTGAATTAAAATTTGGAATAAAGCCAGAATTTGAGCTAGAAGAAAAATAATCAAATATAACACCATATTTGAAAAAAAATTGAATTCTAACAAAAAATTAGATCAGGTCAGAATTATTGATAATAATATTTAATTTAATTGTTAATTTGTTTGTTGAATATTTTGATCCAAGAGGAGAGAATTGATGACAAGTGATTAAAATGCTTCTTATAAAATTCTAATCTCTCATTTTATATATCCATACATTTCTTCTATTTGGCAAGAATTTTCATAATGTTGAAATGTTCTTAGTTATGTTATTTAATTCTCACCGATAAGGTCGATTAATTAAATTAACAAACAAAATCACAGTGATTTACTCTTCATAAACTAAAGTATGATATGAAGATAAAAAAGATTAGTTTTTAACATTTGAAAAAGATTTTTTTCTAATAACAACGTCTTACCAAAATAATTCAAGAGATAGCGTTTTGGTGTCAATGTTTTAATGATTGATTTAGTAGATTTTGGTGCGCTGAACTCAAATCTTCAACTAGATTTTGTAAATCACTTCTCGTTTTGGTGATATGGAGTTTATAAATTTTTAAATGAATAAGTTTTAAGTGAAGTCAATCATTTTTAACTGATGAACTTACAAGTTAACATGAAAAAAACAGATTCTGAAATATCTGCAGTTTTTAATAATTCGTAAAGACAAGTGTTTCTGACATTACTAAAGAAAGTTTTTAAAATCAAAGATTTAATTCCATTAAAAATATTGCTTATGTCTAAAAAACGATTTGGTTTCTGCTTTGAGAAATATCTTAAATTGAATGTAGTCATTACTTCTTTAAACATTCGTTATATGGCTATTTTTTTACAGAATTGGGAACAGTAAACAAACAGAAAACTTCAATTTTTTTTTCACAGAAGTCAAAATTACTTCCGTTCTTGGGGAAAGAAATGTGGTATGAACTCATATTTCGAATTTTAATTGTAATGTTTAAAAGTATTGCCAGAAAAGTGCAGAATTTACTTGAATAATTTTTAATCTATTTGAAAATAATTTCGGGCACCAACAAAAATCCAAATTAGCTCTTTAATTCTTTTCATCTAGAAAAATGTTAATTCTGTGACCTTGTGAATTTATAACTACCCTTTAGAATGTGGAGTTGAACATATACCTACAGTAGTTTTTCGATTTTATCACGCTTACTTCACTGTGATAATGGTAAAACTGTGAATTTGGTGAATTTAAGAACTCTTTAAAGAATCTTCCGATGTAAATGTATTTTTAAAAATGAAAAAATACACACATTTTTATAAAAAAACATGTGAAAAAATTCTCAAGTTACCAACCTCACCAACTCACCAAAATTCAAGTGATTCTCGTTTGGCATCAATACTTTTGGAAATCCAAACATTTATTTGAGAAAGAGTTAACAATTGCTATGAATTTAAAACTGGATATTTTATTATATTTCTAAAGTATATTGCTGAATCGTGATTCGAAAATACGAATTATTATAAGCTCTTGTTTCGATTCTTCAAATTTCTAAATATAAATTTAATTCTAAAACAAAATCATTAAAATCAAATTCTGTGGTATGCAGCTTTCGGTACTTTATTTTTATTTGTTTTCTCTTAAATTTCAAGCTTTCATAGATTCTAAAATTTTTTGGAACTGAATCGAAAGAAATAGTAACAAATTTGAAACAGTAAAAAAGTGAAAAATCGTTTTTTTGCTTCGTACACTCAATATGTATATTATCATGTACTCAATATTTTCAAACTTATTGTACAATTTAATATTTGAAAAAAAATTAATAAACGGTTCATTTCTTAAAGCTTATACTATTTTTCAATAAAAAGTCCTAATCAATTGCAATTGAAGTAACGGAACTTTCAGATTCAGGGTGGATTTGCAACTTAAATTATAAAGCTGGATTTCTACTTAAAATTTTAATTATTATTGTGTTGATGAGCTGCAGTATCGGTGAATTTGGAACTCCAGCCGTGTTGGTCAAAAATAAGAAAAATATCTTGAGCGATTACCATGTTCCCGAGAAAACTGTCGAGTGATGACGGGATATTATTATCACTGGTTCAATCTCATCTGGGAAAAATAAATACAAAGGCATTTTGGAGCCTATGTTTAAAAAACTATTTTTGGAGGTTTATTCTTGAACTCCATTTTTATCAGATTTTGTTCATCACCTCTAATTCTAGAAGTAGATTTGTTTATATTTTAAGAAAATTGAATAGATATGAATGTATAAAAAATGTATAAAACATATATGGTCAGCAAATTAAATTAAACACTGTAAGTGCCTTAACAAAAGTAATTTGGTGAAATCGGTCTGAGGAATTGTAAGTTACAGCTAGTTACAGTTTGTTTGGCGGGCCCAATTTTTTCCAATTTTAAGAATTTAAGAAATAAATAAATTCTTTTATTTAACAATCACCCCCACGGAGTGGAAAATTTTGAAAATTCGAAAGAACACCCACTAGGAAAAGTTCGAAGTTTTTATATAAATTCCAGCGTTAACGAGTATTTTATAACGGTTTTTTGCCGCTTGGGGGGGGGGTGATCACCCCGATCACCCCCCCCCCCCCATAGGACCGCGCCTGCTCCTATTTCACTCCGATAAGCTGTCATTCTTATTGAAATCTTTATTAGAGTAAAGAGCAAGCTTTATTTTTTTCAATTGGAAGGAGTCGGAGAGATAATCAGAGGTCCAATCGTCAGATGTAAACTAGTCAAACTGTAGCTCTATAATTCAGTTGAGTACATCGAAATTAATACGGAGCTAGATTCTACAGCAGAAAACGCTCATCGTGCCCCGATTGATAGTGCTCTGTTTGCCCCGAGTCAACAAATTTAAGTAAAAACGAATTTGTGGCGCTCGAAATTTTTTATATTTTCGTCGCTTGAGAACCTAGCTGGATTTTTCCTAAATATTTCTGTAAAAATGATTAGAAAGTTTCATTTTTGGTGAAAAATTAGTACTAAATGAAGTACAAAACAAATCCTCATGAAAATGTAAAATGTATTTAGGGAAATTTCTACTTTTGTAGAAAAGAGAAGTGCTTATTATGCCCCGGGTGCTCGTTTTGCCCTTATTTTCCCTAAGTGACGTTTAAATGGATCAGATTAAGTCAAAAGAAGCTGCAATTCTTTCGTACAACCAAAATTTTCGGATCTCTAAATATAGTTTTTTTGATATTTAATTTCAATGTATAAATTTGAGAAATATTTCATTTATATCGGTTTATTTATTTAACCTTCAGGTGGAGAAACTAAGTTGATTAAAATATGGAAAATAAAATACTCCTGATTTTTATTTTTACTTTATAAAACTTGAATTTTTATTTGATGTAGTTCTAATTTTTCAACATTACTGAAAATCTTTTGGTCAATATTTTCACCTTTTCGCATTGATTACTTCGCAGAAAAACCTCATGAAGCTTACCACCCACCCAATCAACAGGATCCACCACATCGTGATCAGATCGTGGAAACTCAGCAGCGTGTATTCCTGCTCAACGCTTCGAGGGATGATACCGGAGATCCAGTATTCCCACAGACCACTTTCGAATATCCTGGAATCGTGATCCCTGAATTTCCACCCAAAAGGATCCAACCGAGACAGCGAGTGGCTGCTGATAACAGTGAATAAGGGTGTCCTCATACGGTAGGTCTTTCGATCTTTGGTGACTCGCTCGATATTTCGGGAGCTTTTTTCAAGAAAGTTAATAAGCGAACACGTTTGAAAAATGGCGCCTTGTTTCGAGAAGAAATCAAGTCTCGGAGTGACGATTAATCTCCCATTCGATTGAGGTTCAATATAGCTGATGTCATCCAAGTCTCTAGTAGACTCCAGGGATACGTTGAATATTGATCGTTGAAGGAACTCTTGAAAGGTGTTCACGTGATCCTCATAACGGTTTCTGACAATAAACGACAGCATTTTGGCCAGGTAGGATTCGTTCAAGAAGAAGAACAGCACTGACAAATAGAGAACAAAATGCTGGTTGATCAATGTATTGTTCTGTGCACTCGTATGACCAAAGAAAACTTGCCAAATTATGTTTGCAGGGAAATAAGAGCGATAAATGTTGTTGAGTATTTCAATAGCGAACAACACACAGACTATGAGAAACCAAGTTCCCATACTGAATGGTTTGAGCAAATGCAGAAAGTAGCTTCGAATTCTCTGTTCAGGTATTAAAATACAGTAGCCTTCAAACCCGTGAGTCGGTAGAGTGTCAACAAACTTTCTCATAAGCCTAACATGAGGAGCTAAGCTCAACTTTCGGTTGAGAAACAGTTTCGAAACACTTTCGAGAGAATCGGCCGTTTCAATCCAGAGAACAGATGCGTTGATACGATTGCCAAATGAGCTCACCAGATATGCTGTAGGTCCAACAACCGAACCACGCCGTTTGAACAGAAATGGAACGTTGAAGTGATACATCGCTGTGTAGCGAGCTCCGTGGACGTTCTTAACTTGATCGTCGATGAGATAGTGAAGTGCTTCTACAAGAGTGAGTTCCAACGTCAAAATCCGGCTGAACCAGTTCAAATGGATCAAAGTGAAGTGGTTGTTGTTATTGTAATTGTACAGGAGCAGCACTGAGTTGGCAGAGCCAAAATAGTCTACCCAATCGGCATAGGAAGCAATTATTTCGCGCCCTGATAAATCTATGTTTGTTGATATTCCCACAATCACAAAAGCCGACAATATGTCCCATTGCCTGTCGTTGCATGTTTGAGGAACTCCAAAATGATCGGTTAACAATACTACATGCATGCCACATTTTCGTGGAATCTCCTCAATCTGATTTAAGTTAAGCATCAAAAACCATCGATCAGTGATGTGAGCAAATTGAAGCAGCTCATCGAGAAGATCCGCCAATTGCTGCGTCAGAAAATAGCAGAAGACGCACAATCCTCCGGCAGTTTGTTTGCGAGTGTAAAAATGTTCAACAACTTTTCTCAGCTCAGACCCGAATTCAGCAAATTGATGTTGACCATAACATGAAATAGCAAAACCAATCAACAAAACGTTTTTGAAATGTTTCCTTTTCATACACATTTGTAAGTTTAGATGCCAAAAAACGGTGAAAGACAGCTTTAAGTTGGATGAACGTTTCTCTTCACAAACGGTGTACAGAAAGTTTATGTCTGGGAGTAGACGAAAACAATTTAATTACATACACGTGGGTGTTCACTGAAATTCATAAAATATTGAAATTATGGCACATGATGCACTTCGGGTCACATTGAAGTGGAAAACAAGTGATATATCGAATTTTCTGTATAAAGTTTTTAAAAGGTCGTAAGAGTTAACCTCGTCATTGTGTGCATGGGGCGTGTTTTCACACAATTTAAAATATATTAAAAAATCCAAAAGTTCATTTTAATCGGTACATATGTATATAATTTTCTTTAAGTTTGACGTAAATTACGTCTTACGACTACACACTGGGGAGTAAATAATAACTTACGATTGAAATTTACGTTACGGAAAGTATCTCATCAATGGACATCCTGGGTTACTGCAAATAAATTGATACGTTAACTATCTGTTTGTTACTTTGAAACAAAGATTGTTTTTGGACCATCGAAACATTCCTTTTTTTTAGATTTATTTTTAATGTTAACCTTTCTTGTGTAAAAATTAAAACATTTTTCAGATTTGAACTCCAGTCCTCTGAGTCCGCCGTACGATATCTTACCACGATGCCAACACATCAGTTGATGTCATCCACACTAGGTGGGATTTGCTTTCTACAAACCTGTCAAAGGAAGAAAGGGAGAGACCGAATAGAGTGTCAATTGAAGGACCGCTCATTTATCGTAAATCAGTTCATTCAAATCGTTTATGTCGAATTAACATATTCTCTATTTTTTGGAGGCATATTTACGAGTGGACTCAACTTCTATCCGATTCAACATTTTTTTGGGCAAAGCTTGTCGTAAATGAATGGTACAAAATCACTCAATACTAACGTGTTTACGCTCGTTATTGAAAATGTCTCATATTCGATTTGAATCATCATTTCTATTACGACTTCATGTTTGCTGGGTAAAGCGCCAAACCAAGAGAAACCGAATTTCGCTACCAGACGTTATCTTGAAATACAAAATGGCTGCTTCCGCTAAACTTAAAAAAACTGATAATCGCTAAAAATCACATGAAACGCCCACAATATTATTTTTGAGCTTAAGGGACAAACCAATACAAATTGAATTCCTCTTTCTGACTTTATCTTGAAATCCAAGATGGCGCCCAGCTAACATGAAATCGTAATAGAAATGATAATCCAAATCGAATATTAAGACATTTTCAATAACCATCGTAAACAAGTTGGTATTGAGTGATTTTCTATCACTCATTTACGACAAGTTTTGCCAAAAAAAAGTTGAATCGTGTAGCAGTTTAGTCAATTCGTAAATATGTCTCCAAAAAGTTGAGAATATGCTAATTCGACATTTACGATTTGAGTGAACTGATTCACGATAAATGGGCGGTCCTCGACACTCTATCCGATCTATCCCTTCCTTTGACCGGTTCGTCAAAAGAAAATCTCATATATAGAGTAATAGCGTGGTTCAAATCAACTGGTGAGTTAGCATCGTTGTAAGATCGTTGTTAGCACCGCGGCTTCCACTGAACTGTAAATGACTTAAAATCGCTCGAAAGCTTTACACTATTGGTAATGGTGAAAGGGCTCAACTAGAAGAACCAGACCCTGTTTGTTTTTGGCACCTTTCACCTTATTCCCCGTATTGTGGATGTTTCATTAGATTTTCTGTAATTAATAGCTTTGAAAAGAAAAGCGCAAGCCGCCATCTTGGATAAATGATGGCTTCAGATATCGAAATTCGACTTCTTCTAGTTATTTCTTCCACCCAATACTCATACTGTGGGAATTTTGTTTGATTTTCAGTGATAAAAGTTGTTTTAATGTTCAGTAAAACCGCCATCTTGGATTTCAAAATGACGTTTGATAGTAGAATTCGACTTCTATTTGTTTGGGCCTTTCACTTAATACTCATATTGTGGTAGTTTCATGCGATTTTCAGTGATCAACAACATTTTAAAGTTCAGTGGAAGCCGCCATCTTGGATTTCAAGATGGCGTCTGATAGCGAAATTTGACTTCTTTTAGTTTAGCCTTTGGCCAATACCCATATTGTGGGAGTTTCATGCAATTTTTGTCATTTACAGCATCTGAAAGCTCAGTAGAAGTCGCCATCTTGGATTTCATTATAGCGTCGGATAGCGAAATTGGACTTCTGCTAGTTTAGCTATTTCTCTCAATACTCATACTGTGCGGGTTTCATTTGATTTCCAGTGATTAACAGCATTTCTAAGTTCAGCTGAAGCCGGCATTTTGGATTTCAAGATGGCGTCGGAAAGGAAAAAACCCGACTTCTTGTTTAGCCCTTTCACCCAATACCCATATAGTGGCGGTTTAATGGGACTTTTTGTCATTTACAGCATTTAAAGTTAAGCGAAAGCCGTCATCGTGGATTTCAAGATAGTGTCAGATAGCGCAATTTGACTTCTACTCTTTCAGTACTTTTACCCAATATTAATATTGTTGGGGTTTTAGTGATTTTATGTAAATTACAACATTTTAAAGTTCAGCGGAAGCCGCGAATCTTGGATTTTAAGATGGCGTCAGATAACGAAATTCGACTTCTACCGGTTGATCTCTTTCAACTAATACCCACATTGTAAGGGTTTTTGCGATTTTTAGTCAGTTACAGTATTTGAAAGTTGAGTGTTTGCCGCCATCTTGGAATTAAAAACGGCGACGGACAACGAAATTTGACTTCTACTCGTTTATAATTTTCGCCTAGTAACCATATTTTGGAGGTTTCATGATATTTTTAGTTACTTTCAGCTTTAAAAATAGAAGCAGAAGCCGCCATCTTCGATTAATGATGGCGTCAAGCAATAATTTTTTTTCATACTATTTGAACCCTTTCACTCAATACTCATTCCACTTTCTGCAATTTGAAGTTTTCAAAGATTTTAATATATATTTTTTTATATTAACTCAAAACCAACACACATAACTTATCAAAAATGTGTAAAAATGGAAATTCCAATTCAAATAAGTGCTATCTAACCTGAATGTGTCCTGTTTTTAAATCTTGATCGAAAACTGTCACTAAGTTTTGTGATGGTTTAATAACACTAGTTTACAAAATTTTAAAAAAATCGTGAACTTGATTAACTGACCAACATTTTTAATGTAAAATCGGGCGCTGAATCCGAAAATGAAATTCAAAAAAATCTCAGTAGAACCGTTTTTGAGTTATGCTCCAAATATGAAATTTCGAAAAAATTAAAAAAGTTTTTGTACTAAGATTAAAATATCTCTGACGGCATAGCAGTAATTTGAAATCCCTCTTTTGCATATTGAAGGTGAATAAGTTTTCTATCGACCATCTGAACACTGTTTTTGCGTTCGACCAACAGTATTTCTGATATTAGTGACTTTATGAGAAAAAAAAATTATAAAAACGCATTTTTTTAGAGAAAATTTTGTTTCAACGAAAGTTTTAGACTCAATGGTAGCATTTAAAAAATCTGATTTTCATTTGCGCTTGAATGTCAATCTAAAACAAAGATTTCAAGTGGTTATTTATCAAAATTGGTTGAAAATTGAAGAAGTTATGGCTACTTTACCATAACTGAAATTTTTGGAGTTTTTAATAATTTAACGAACCGCAGTACACTTATCATTGTATAGGAAGAATGAAACATGATAAATCTCACTTGCTCCAAGTCAAAATTATTTATTAGCTTACCAGAAGGTCACATGCCAAGTTTCAGGAAGATCTGACCATAGGGAGGGGTTGCTTGAGTCTCAAACTTGAATAAAATTTTGAGGTATTTTGCCAGGAAGGAACGAAAAATACTGGTTATTCATCAATAACTTTTTTCATCACTAGCTGATTGTTTTTTACGGTTGATTTTCTTAAATCCTAAGTTGAGACAAATATTTCACCCGAAGACTGTAACTCGATTGGATTTGAAACAGAAAAGTTATTGCGGTTTAAAGATTGAATTTTGGTCGAAAATTGTCGTATAAATCGCAATGGGTAAAAAGTACTCATTGCGTGTTGGACAAAATTTGCGGTCTTTGAACCGCGATAACTTTCCTGTTTCAAATCCAATCGAGTTACAGTCTTCGGGTGAAATATTTGTCTCAACTTAGGCTTTAAGAAAATCAACCATAAAAAATAATCAGCTAGTTATGAAAAAAGTTATTGATGAAAAACCAGTATTTTTCGTTCCTTCCGGGCAAAATACCACAAAATTTTATTCACGTTTGAGATTTAAGCAACCCCTCCCTATGGTCAGATCTTCCTGAAACTTGGCATGTGACCTTCTGGTAAGCTAATAAATAATTTTGACTTGGAGCGAGTGAGATTTATCATGATTGATTCTTTCTATACAATGATAAGTGTACTGCGGTTCGTTAAATTATTAAAAACTCCAAAAATTTCAGTTATGGTAAAGTAGCCATAACTTCTTCAATTTTCAACCAATTTTGATAAATAACCACTTGAAATCTTTGTTTTAAATTGACAATAAAGCGCAAAAGAAAATCAGATTTTTTAAATGCTACCATCGAGTCTAAAACTTTCGTTGAAACAAAATTTTCTCTAAAAAAATGCGTTTTTTATAATTTTTTTTCTCATAAAGTCACTAATATCAGCAATACTGTTGGTCAAACGCAAAAACAGTGTTCAGATGATCGATAGAAAACTTATTCACCTTCAATATGCAAAAGAGGGATTTCAAATTACTGTTATGCCGTCAGAGATATTTTAATCTAAGTACAAAAACTTTTTTAATTTTTTCGAAATTTCATATTTGGAGCATAACTCAAAAACGGTTCTACTGAGATTTTTTTGAATTTCATTTTCGGATTCAGCGCCCGATTTTACATTTGAAATGACCATCAGTTTACTGAGTTCAAAAATGCTGTAAACTAGTGTAATCAGGCACTGAGTGCTATATTAAACATGCAAAAGTAAGCTTGGAGCAGACATCTAAGTTTCTGTTTTATTAAAGTTTAAACAGAGTATTCATAACTCTTTCAAAACAACTAAAACAGTATGTTATATAAAAGCATTCCCAAGTAACATTTTTAGTTTTATAAAATTCTGCAAGCTAGCTATGAAACATTGCTATAAAACAACGTAAGGTTATATAAACCGCATTAAAACATCTATAAAGCACTTATCAGTGTAAAAAGGCCCACCTACAGTAGGTTCTGAAGAACGCATTTCAAGAACCTTATACAACCTCCGATGGGTTTCGTCAAGAGCTGTCAAAATTTAGTTTGAGTGAACATTTTTCTGCGTGAATGTTTATTTTCCAGACAGGTTTTAAAATTGAATTGAAAAAGAATTCAAAAAAATATTCTGACCAACAAAGATGCTTCCATTTTGATCACGAATCAAAATACACGAAAAGAATCATATCAATAAAAATGAAAAAGAATGATCTTTTTCTCAATTCACCTACAAAAATTTGATGCGCTTAAAATTTTATCGATTAATATTTCAAAAAACATGTAGAAAATACGTGCCCCAGCCGAGTTTTGCGAAATGAAAGACTTTAAGTATACAAATTAATACCTATAAACATCAGGGTGGCCAGCGAGTTTCCATTTTCAAATTCCCGGTTTTTTCCCGGTTTTTCCGAATGAAATTTCAAAATTGCGCGAATAAATATGTCCATTTGACCAAAACTGAAGATATGTTTAAGCAAGTTGAATGTAAAAGTGTGAGAGGACTATGTTCAATCTTGAAACTCAAAAGTTATTCGAATTATGGTGATTTTAATACGGTAAGTAAAAAATCTAGTTGTCCGAACCTTAACCGAAAATTGTTACTTGCTTTTCAGTCTTTCATACCATCTTCGTTTTTTTATAAGAAAAACTGCTATATTTTTACTACCTATTCGCATAGATAAATCATAGTTTTGATATGATGCCATATAATACTTTTAAAATTTCAAGTTGAAATTCAAAATTTATCTATTGAAATCTACTGACTGACATTCTGATATTTTTTCTTCTAAAGCTTTTAAAACAGATTCAGATGAACCTTTCTCATGATAAGCTATCTGATATTTTATTTTGGTTCTCATAATGAATACTGAATCAATTGGATACCTTTAACATTTTTATTAGAACGCGCTGAGTTCTAGATTATATGTCCTATCTCAAAAATGCATGTTTTTATTCGATTTTTTATGTAATGTAAACAAGAATCACACAAAAACTAGTCTCTTGTTACATCTTCTGTCTTCCGTGCGTTTATCAATAAACCTAATAAAATGGTAGCATCTTTTTTCAAGCATTTTTCCCGCATGGGACAATTCCCGATTTTCAAAAGTTAAAATTGAGCTAAATATTAAAAGAAAATATTTTCGCAACCAAAAAAAATAAGTTCTTCGAGGTCATGTCGTTTGTCAGAAATTTGATTTTTGAATTTACGTTTTTAACAGTTTTTCGACGCAAACAGAATATTTGTTTTTTTTAAGATTTTTTTTTATGTTTTACTAGCTGTTCCCATACGAACTCCGTTTCGCTTTCAACTTGGAATATGTCATGAGCAATTTGCATGAAAGTCGATTGAAAAGCATTTTGCAGATGCACTTTTTAATTCATTGTTATGTAATAATTGCAAAAATATTGGACGATCACTTTGTCTGTCGTCAGCTACTAAATTGGAAATCAGGAATCAATTGATCGTGCCAAAAAATCCCGTGTATTAATATCGACTCAATCGTTGCATAACAACGCAATAATTGCCAAAAAGTTAAACCCCTTTCGGTGGCCTCTTATACAATCTTCTATATTTGAAATCGATTGCCCTTCCCTCAAAACTCCCGTGTGCCAATTTTCAAAGCAATCCGTTGTATAATAACGTCAATATTGCTAAAACAGTGAAAAATTAATCTATATGGACGACCCCTTTCGTCGACCCCTGGCAAAATATTTGACATCTGAAACCGATTGCCCGTCCCTGAGATCTACCGTGTGCAAAGTTTCATCCCAATCCGATGTATTACTTCGACGATATAGCAAAAATATTGAAAGGTTAATATGGACGACCCCCTTCGCCGGCCCCTTACACTTAATTGAATACCTGAAATCCATTGCCCGTCTCTCAAAACTCTCGTGTACTAATTTTCGTCTGAATCCGATGTATAATAACGACAATATCGCATCAACAGTGAATAGTTAATATGGACGACCCCTTTGGCCGACCCCTGATTTTGGTTTGGATAAGTGAAATCAGTTCTTCGTCCCTTATAACCCCTATGTGCAAATTTTCAGCCCAATCCGATGTATAAAAACGCCAATATCACTAAGATACTGAAAATTTAATATGGACGACCCCTTTTGCCGGTCCCTTACACTAAATTTGATACCCCAAATCGATTGCACGTCACTCAAAACTATTGTGTACCAGTTTTCATCTGAATACGATGTATAATAACGTCAATATCGCAAAAATAGCGAACAGTTAATATGGACGACCCCTTTGGCCGATCCCTTACACAGAATTTGTCACCTGAAATCGATTTCTCGTCTTTCAAAACACTCATCTGCAAATTTTCAACACGATCCGACGAAATATAACGTCAATATCGCGAAAACAATATTTGCCTTCTATGGACTACCCCCTTCAGAAGGGGTCATCCGAAAATCTAAAAACATTTTTCATCATTCCTGGTCCTAATGAGTATCCATGCTAAATTTCAGACCTGTAGCTTTTAAGACGGCGGAGTCTATAGAGGACAAACAAACAAACAAACAAACAAACAAACATACAGAAATTGCTTTTTATATATATAGACTAGCTGAACCCGTACGAACTTCGTTTCGCTTTAAATCATTGGTACGTCAAAATGAGTTTAGTAAATGAATTCGAAACATTCTTTCGACAATTTTGGGGAAAAAATTCAACAGTATTTAAAGTCGCTACTATTACTATTACTTGAAATTCAAATTAAACTGTTGATTGGCTTTTTATTAAAATTTATGTGAGAGTGTTTTCTTCTCGATCGGTTGCAAAATCTAGACATTATGGCAGAAACATGTACTATTTGTTTGTGTGCACGACTCTTTGGCTTCACCTTCACACTTAAATTGGTATCAATTAACTGCCTCCAACAAAATTATTGCACAAAACACTGAACTTTCAATGAAACCCTCTTTTTCTGTCCCATGGTCCGAAATTCGATAATTGAAACCAATTTTACGTTCCTCAAAACACCCTTGTGCCATTTTTTCTTTTAAAATTATATGTAAAATTACGTCAGGAACTTGAAAACAGTGATCAGTGAATTGCGAGTCAATTGCTCATAGTTTATAACCCTCATCTGAACATTTTCATCTCAATCCGATGCATGATCACAACAATATCGCGAAAACAGTGAGCAACTAACATGGACGGCCTTTTTTTTGGCCACGATTCAAAACTTGACACCTCAAATCAATTATCTTTTCTGTTAAACTCCCATGTGCCAATTTTCATTACAATTCTATGCTCAATCAAGAGAATATAGTAAAAACAGTGAACAGATAATAACCCCTTTTGCCGACCCCTGAGTCAAGATTTGAAACCTGAAAGCAAAAGAACGTCCCTCAAAACTCCTATGCGGAAATTTTCATCTCAATCCAATGTAGAATAACGTCAAAATCGCAAAAACATTAAAGTTGGGTATGAACGACTCCTTCGGCCGACTTCTGATCCGCAATTCGAAACTTGAAATCGATTGCTCGTCTTTCAAAACACTCATGTGCAAATTTTCATCACAATCCAGTGTATAATAACGCCAATATCGCAAAAACATTAATTAGTGAATATGGACGACCCCTTTGGCCGACCCCTGACCCTAAATTTGATAACTGTAATCGATTGCTCGTCTCTCAAAACACTCATGTGCAATTTTTCATCACAATCCGGTGTATAATAACGCCAATATCGCAAAAACATTAATCAGTTGATATGGACGACCCCTTTGGCCGACCCCGGACCCGAAGTTTGTTAAGTGTAATCGATTGCTTGTCTCTCAAAACACTCATGTGCAAATTTTTATCACAATCCAATGTAAAATAACGCCAATATCGCAAAAACATTAATCAGTGGATATGGAAGACCCCTTTGGCCGACCCCTGACCCTAAATTTGATAACTCTAATCAATTGCTCGTCTCTTAAAACACTCATGTGCAAATTTTCATCACAATCCGATGTATAATAACGCCAATATCGCAAAAACATTAATCAGTGGATATGGACGACCCCTTTGGCCGACCCCTGACCCTGAATTTGATAACTGTAATCGATTGCTCGTCTCTCAAAACACTCATGTGCAAATTTTCATCACAATCCGACGGAAAATAACGTCAATAACGTGAAAACAATATTTGTCTTGTATGGACGACCCCCTTCAGAATGGGTCGTCCAAAAATCTAAAAACATTTTTCATCATTCCTGGTCCTAATGAGCATCCATGCCAAATTTCAGATCTCTAGCTCTTAAGACGGCTGAGTCTATAGAGGACAAACAAACAAACAAACAAACAAACAAACATACAGATAATTGCTTTTTATATATATAGATTAATAAAATGGAAATTTGAAGTATGATTATGATTATTTTTGATTTTTGAGGTAATGTAAACTAAATTGAAAACAGCTGAAAATAAGTAGTCACGTGAAGTCACGTAAAAAAAATTCTCATTGTTCACTCTATTTAAAAATTACCATTGATCATTAGATTTTTGTAAAAATAGCTTTTCAGTAAATTTGTAGACCGAGGTAAGACTTCATGGCTGCATAACTGAATTCATATCTCTCGTTTAACGTTCTATTAAAATTAAATTTAAAGACTCATAATAATTTAAATAATAATAAAAATTAAATAATCCGATATTTTAGTCGGACTCTTCAAAATAATTCCCCCAGTGTGTGATTGATGTGTTTGATGATGTGTTTGATAGATTTCAGCTAATTGTTCCTAGTTTCTTTTCAGAATAACGTGTTTTTCTGAAAAAAAAATTAACTCCTGATGCCGATTCGAACTTCGTCAATTCTGGAATAGTGTATAATTCCAGTTATAAGATAGATGATAAGCTTAAATCTTAGTTTTTTTAAAATGTGGATTCAATTGAAGACTGTCTCTGATTTCAACATATGAATTCACATCAAAATTCATTTTTTTTTTCATTTTGAATTGAATTTTCATATTTCTTCATTCAGCTTTTAACTTCTATGTTTTCCAGATATTCACAAAGAAAGTGCACAAGGGTAAAAATCTTTAATTAATTAACGCTAGAAAAGTTAACTATCAAGACTTAACGTATTAAAATTTCACAGTTGTGAAACGTATATTTAATTTAAAACTATTTTTATATTCACTGCAATGCACAATATGCTTGAGCAAAGAAATAAGCTAAGTTTATGGTCGAGACATCTCGATTTTTCGAATATTCTCGACTTTTCCCGGCATTTTACTCATTAATATAAAATTCCGACATTTTCATGCTCCTACCAAATGGTTAACAATCCTGGAATAAACGATTATAGATTGTACATTTTCTGAGAGAAAATTCTGTCATGATGAAATGAATGTATTTAAGGATTTCATAGTATTTAATGATCCATAAAAAATTTTCCCGGTTTTGATTTGAAATTCCCGGTTTTTTCCCGGTTTTCCCGGTCTCGTTTTAAATTCCCGGTTTTTTCCCGGTTTTCCCGGTTCGCTGGCCACCCTGATAAACATCCAAAAATACATTTCTAATTTGGTATGGACACCATGTTTGGTGTATATCAGTATTATATAGTATATTTGAACAAAAAACGTGATAATTGCAGTATTTTATGGGAAATAACGCTTCATGTAATAAAACTTCATGCGATTGATTTTCATAATATTTTATCAGAAAATGGCGTTCTATCGGTAACACCTATTCGACTTGCAAAAACTATTTATTCTACCATCTGTCCTGGGGAAGGCTTTAATAAAATTTGATTTTCTTAGATTTCAGTTTTTTTTCTTAAACAACCTTTTAAACTTTTCTCTTAAAAACAATTTTCTTTTCAAATTCATTTTTCAATAAAAAAAATACACAAAACACCATATTTTTATCCACTTTTTATTGTTGTTCATTTTATGACACAATAATTAAACACCATTCAATCCGGATCCAACCGTAGTATGTAGGTACTCTTCCGGTTCCAGCTGAGCAGCACCTCCGACAATCTCCGGGTGTGTTGCTTGGTAAAAAAAAATCCTTCGGTAGACTATAACAGCCACAGCAACGCAGCAGCTCTAAGAGCCAAAACGACTGTTCGTCCTCCCGCAACAGCTACGCAGCACAACAAGTGGCACAGGGTACAGGTACGGCGGTACAGGTGGTTCTCCGTGGGTTGTTCGAGAAAACAACCATTTTTTGGTACCGCCTTATCACTTTGGAATTCCTGGACATTGTGTGAATGATGATACGAGCGGCCAGGCTACAGTTTGCTTCAGGTTTCCGAATATTACCTATAGATGTATAAAAAAAGATAAAATATAAGGTACGGGTAATCGAAGAATAAAATAAATTTACCTTTTGTTGTCGATTGATGAGAAAAATGTTTCGTTTACCTCAAAAACATTGTTTACATTTCGATTCTTCTTTTTTGTTCCGAAGTTTACACATCGGAAAATTTTGACATTCAAGTGTCGGTTTTATAGCATGGTTTTGAAATTGCTTTATAGCGGCTTTCAAAACCGCTATATACACGGAGGATAAAATATTCATTAAAATTGATTGAAGTTTTCTAAAATGGTTTTATAATCGTCGTGCCTTCAGATAGTTTTTTAATGGTCTTGTTGAAATGCGCTTCACAGCTATTAAGAATTTTGCAATTTCGTTATAAAACTTCAGCATTTTGCTATAAAACCATCAGGAGTTTAAAATGTTGCTTGGGATTATTAGCATTTTCAAAACTATCTGAAATCATATAGTCGATTCAACAATATCAGCATTTTGCATTACCATAATTAAACTGTTATAAAACGAGCTGCACAAGAAAATGTCATAATAAAACCATAATAAAACATCCAGATGCTAGCTAGTTCATTGAAAAGGACGGTTTTCGCACCACTTTATTAAAAAAAAAATTTGTTATAATCTTAAAAAAATATAAAAAAAATATCTATACTTATGTGCAACGTTCAGTTTCTTACTTTAGCTTGTTTGGAAACTTAGTGATTTTTTCTACATTACGAAGCTGATCTACAGTGTTTTCCGCAGCATGTTTTTTCTCGGATTTTTTTCTTAGACTTTGAATAACAAAAAATTGGAGCGTTGTAGCGGAATATTGTCTGACAAATATATTTGAGTTAAATTACGGGGTATCCAAAACTATATACCGATAATCGGTTGGAAAACATCGGCTCTAAGGAAGGAGTGTCAAATTGACACTCAAGATCTGATTAGGGAGTTTTTTTTCTTTCCTGGGCTTTCAAGGTTCGTCCTTGAAAAAAGTAATTATGCCAAATTAAAAATTTCATGAATTCATTGAGGGTCCCCGAAGAAATTATTTTATTTGGATGCACCCGGATAAAGTTACAAAACATCCAAAAGCGTCACATTGACAGTATTGACACTCAAGAGCGAATTAAGGTTGAAAAGGGTAAGAAATGCAATATTTGTTCTAGGTTTTATAATTGCTAATTAAAGTTTCGATGCATTAAAATTGGTTGAAATCTTTTACAGTATTGCACTAAGATAAAAAAAAAGTAAAAAAAATGTCGAAGACATTTATGGGCTCGTATGCAGTAGAGGATTTATAATATATTTTTTATTACAATCTTTTGATCCTACAGTACGTACAATTTTTTTATTCCCGGCTTTTGAAATTAGTTATTTATATGTTGAGTATTTCTTCTACGAAACCTTTCATTTTTATCTTTCTTTCAAGACTTTTGATTGTATGTACTGGCCAAAACATTTCATGGTTTTTGTAATGATAACTTCCCAGCAAAATCTTACGATGCTTAAAGACCACCCAATCAACAGGATCCACCACATCGAGATCAGATCATTGAACTTGAGCAACGTGTATTCCTGCTCGATGCCTCTAGGAGTGATTCTATGCATCCAATACTCCCACAAACCACTTTCAAAAATAACGGTATCGTGATCCCGGAACTTGCGCCCAAAAGGATCCAACCGAGACAGTGAGTGACTGTTGATTATCGCCATCAAAGGAGTCTTCATATGGTAAGCTCGACGATCTTTGGTCGCTTGGTTAATATTACGGGAACTTTTTTCAAGAAAGTAGATGAAAGAACAAGTGTGAAATGTGGCTTGTTGTTCGGAGAAAAATTGAGGTACCGAATCGAGAATCAATCGTCCTTTTGATTGAGGTTCTAAATTGTTGATGTCCTCCATGTCTTCAAGAGATTCCAAGGAAACGTTAAATTTTGTTCGCTGTAAGAACTCTTGGAAGTTGTTAACGTGATCCTCATATCGGTTTCGGATTATGAATGACAGCATTTTTGCAAGATAAGCTTCATCCAGGAAGAAAAACAAAACAGATAATGAAATAACAATGTACTGATTGAAGATTCCATTGTTGTAACGGATTTTTGAATGCCCAAAGAAAATTTGCCATATAATGCTTGTAGGAAAGAAAGATCGAAAAACTTTGCTGAGTAGTTCAATTGAAATTAATAAACTTACTATCAGAATCCACATCCCAATGTCAAACGGTTTGAGCAAATGAAGAAAGTAGCTACGAATTCTCTGTTCAGGAACAAAAAGGCAAAAGCCTTCGAAACCATGCATTGGGAGATAGTCTACATATGCTTTCATAAGGCTGACATGAGGAACTAGATTCAATTGTCGGTTCAGGAGCAATTTTGATACACTTTGTAAGGAGTCGGCTGTTTCAGTCCAGTATGTAGATGCGTTGATATGTTTTCCAAAAGAGTGCACCAGATTTGCTGAGGGTCCTGCAACTGAACCTCTGTGTTTGAATAGATAAGGAACGTTGTAATAGTACATCACCGTCAAGCTAGCTCCGTAGACGTTCCGAACTTGATCATCAATGAGATAATGGAGGGCCTCTGAAAGAGTGAGTTCAAAACTCAATGTGTGTCTGAACCAGTTGAAGTGGATTATTGTTGAACGATGGTTTCTGATATTGTACAGAATGAGCAATGAATTTGCAGATCCTTGAAGTTTCGCGCAATGAACATACGATTTAAGCACATCCCGGTCAATAACTTCACTTTTTGCTGAAATTCCTACTGTCACAAAAGCCGCAAATCGGTCCCAATACGGGCCGTAACCTATCTGAGGAACATCAAGATCATCGGTTAGCAACAACACGTACATTCCACATTTTCGAGAAATTTTCCGGACCAGGTTCAAGTTGATGATAATAATCCAACGATTGGTGGTATGGACGCCCTGAAGAAGTTCATGCAGCAGATCTGCCCAGGGTGACGATAGGAAGAAGGTAAAGATGCATAATCCCGCGGCAGCTGGTTTGCGATCGTAGAATTGTTCAACAACCTGTCTCAGCTCAAGACCGACCTCAGAGAAATTGTTCGGCTCTTCGCAAAAGATATTGTCAACAGCGAACAATAATACACAAATCATTTTCCATGTGGGGTACATTCTTTGGTATTTAAGTTAAATTTCTGCTGGATCCCTTTTAACTTCTATACAGAGATCGAAATGATTCAAGTTTATAAACATATTTTACTTAGGACTTCCTGGGAGATAAATAATTAATATGTTTTTATTTAATAGAACTATTGATTTAGATATTTACTTCATTCAAAGGTTTATTTTGCCTAGGAATCTACTTAGTACTAATTAGAACAAGATAAGGATAAGGAAAGGGAAAAGAGATATGGCAATGGGTATTCCGATGCGTGAACGGCTACGTGTTGACCGATTTCCTCTTGGGGGAATAGAATTGGTAAATATTGGATCAAAGATATGGTGGTTCATGATAGAAATATAATATTCAATAATTTAAAATTTATCATTGATTGATGCAAAAAGTACCGAAGTGATGCAACGGCACCAAGATTCTACTGCATATATAAGCATATAAGCTCAAAGACAAAATTCCTGAGGAGTTAGATCTGGAATTTACGATTTTCCGTGTAGCGGTTGTCCGACTATTGATATCGGTCAAACTCGTCGTGAATTAAAAGTCAAATTTCAAAGAACATAAAAATACAGTTGAGAATCAGGGAGTTAAAAATTCGAGTATTGCAGCCCACACAACCGAATTTTACCATTCCATCGATTGGGAAAAGGTCAAATTTAGAAAGTTTCTACAAATAAAAACATCACATCTGAATGTTCGGGAATCTACATATGTTCATCAGCACTACTGTGGGTTATATGTCTGGAGAAGGAGCCTTCTTGGAGTTCGCAACAAGCCAAGCGCAGACATTGCATCTGACTATCACCTCTTCGACTAAGACTATCACGACGAAACGACTAAGAGTTGCACGAGTCCAACGGCGCGAGGAGAATGACGGGTGTCGATACGACGTCCGCTGGTTGGAGAATCCAGATGTGAAGAGAACATGCCTGTATATAACAGTTTGAATCTGTGGCGTACTTTTTGGCAGATCCCTTCTTGCATCATCGTATCGAATCATCCAGAACATTCCACACATTCGACATCCAGACAGAAGGTGGCAACGTTACACGATTTGTCTATGTATCGTGTGACCAACATCTTTTAAATAAGTGTTGGTGAATCTCGTTTTTAAGCTTTTTTTCTTCAGATTTAAGCTTTTTTTGCCTTGAGAGCATAGGAGATGAAAGCTCAAATCTGAAGAAAAAAGCTTAAATCTGTCAAAAAGGGGAAATCTGAGAGATGTGCTCCATACGGTTTGAATAGAATTGCCGGCCTCTGCATCCAGAACAGTGATGCCACATTTCTATCGGTATTTTGAAACCCAAAAAAAATCTTTTATCGGTATGTAAATCCTAAAAATCGGTATGGAAATCGGTGGTGGATATTCAAGAATGCTTACATTTTCAACTTCATAAAGTATTTTTCTTTAAATAGAAGCTTGCAATAAACAGCAAGTCTAAGAACTCTTATGAATGTTCATTTTTAGTTCAAAACTAGCTGACTAAATGTGTTTTAGCATATATGTATAATTGCAATTTCTCCGTAACTTGGTTCTAAGTAACACTTGTTTACACAAAATGACGCACTTACAAATCCAATGCAATGGCGTTTTGACGTTCGAGGTAAATATGGGCCCAAATTGATGTTCTTCGTTTTATTGATGGATTTTCGCCAATCTGGCCAATTCAGCTTTTAGTATTAGATAAGAGTTCTAACGATTAGAAAAAGAAATGATTGCAGAAAGTTGAGAGAGTTGTTGCTTGAATTTTGTTTATAGCCAATAAAAAATTATTTTTATTTAATGAAAAATCACGTCATATGAAAATCCAAGAATGTTATGCGAAAATAAGTGAAAAATGTGCTTTAAAAGAAGGTGTTCTTCCGAAAAAGATTAAAAAAAACATAGTTTTACCACTGACCATACTAACTGGATACTCGTTTTCGTTTTCTGGATAGTTTTTCCATTCCAGAGTGCGCATCGATCGATTTGAAGAAATGCTATCCCAGTTAGGAAATGCCACCCAACTTTAAAATAAAACAGGCAATTTCTACGATAAAATCGGGCTAAACAGGTTGCGAACCTATTAAATCTGACAAAAAAAATAGACGGAAAATGGTTGAATTTTTGTTCTAAGTGTCAAGTCAGTGTGGTCAGTGGTTTTACTATAACTGAAACCCATTTTGCCTGGCGTGGTCTTAAATTCTGCGATCTCTGCAGTTTAGGTACTTATGATATAATTTATTTGGCTAACAAGATGCAGAAGGATTGAAAATTATACCGATGATATTACATACCGTGTATCTGATTGCACTTCAAATCTCGACATACCCCAGCTGGCGACGAGTTGAACAAGGATTATGATTATATTCAAACGGTGTATGTATTTCCTTGAAAAGTTAGCATCTCACGAGACAAGAGCTTTAATGCGATCGTCAATTGAGATTGACCTTAAGGAACTTCTATTGGCAGTCGCAGAAGGTCAAATATCAGCTTTGAGCTTAGTCCATTGGCTTTGAGATTGAGTACCATAATAGTGCATCATTTGACCAAACAAAGGAACAAAACAGCACGAACAACTGAACGAATTATGAGAGTGAGACGTGGAGATCTTTGCAGAATACTTTAAAAGTTGTACAGATCAAAGTTACGCCACGCCAGCTATTGAACTATGTCTTCTTTCTACGGGACCTTTACGAGGATAGGTTGAATGAAGTGGAAATGTTGAAGTGGAATGAATTTTGAGTTAAAATCTTAAAAATCGGTATGAAATCGGTATGTTTTGCCAAAAATCGGTAATCGGTATAAACCGATTCTTGGTCAAAATTTATAATTTTATAATTATAAATACCGGAAAATCGGTATAAATACCGGAAAATCGGTATGTGTGGCATCGCTGATCCAGAACGCACGACGCTTGCGTCAGCCAATCAGCGACACGCAATAGCAGGTAGCAGTCTGGGGGAGGAAGACTGAATAAAAAAAGAAATCAATCTACCGACCAGTGCGAAGGTTCAAAATTTTACTTTCTTATTTAGAGATTTTTAATAAAACTTGTTTGATGCTGAAAAGCACTTGTTTTGCGTAAAACAATGATTTAATTACGTTTTGTTTTGCTCTGGCAAATTCTTGCATGATCTGGCGTATTGAGTCGCTGAAATTTCGTCAAAGTTTTGAAGCTGATAAATAAAAATGGTTTGATTAATGGTAGTTCTCAAAATATAGTCAAATCTAAATTTAGCACTTAAACAACTGAGTTACATGACTCGCTACACTAAACTGATCATCCAAAGTTAAAATTTGAACGATTACAAATCTTTTCAACAATTGCTGGCTTTTTGCCGAACAGTAAAAACACGATACAGAAAACGATACAGCAAATTTCAGTCTTCCTCCCCCTGGTAGCAGTCAACTACCGGCGAGAGACAATAGCCGGCTACCAACAACAACAACAACAGACGACATTCAACAGCGACTGCAGACAATAGTAATAACATACAACCGCCAGCATGTACAATAGCATACACGACACATCCGATATCTCACACACACATACACACCAAACGATATAGAAAGGCAATAGTTGTACATAGAAAACGTGTAATAATAAAGTTTAAATGAAACAGATATCCGATAATTTGAACCCCCAAAAATCTCTCGCCTCGAAAATGCAGATAGATGGAACTGTCAAAAACCTGTAGTGTGGAATCCAGAATGCTAAGAACGAGCTATGGTACTTTCGGTAAAGTTTGTCGAAGAAAAATTGAATTGGTGTCGGATGACATATGGAGAATGATCGATGATCTGAGAAAAGCGCAAGTCGGAATTGAGCATGCATAGTTGAAAAACGCAGGTAAAAGTGTTTGTAGACGAGACAAGAGAGCCTAGACAAACTTTCAAGTCGAAAAGGGAAATGAACCGTCGCCATTGCATTGGAAATATTCGATAACTCTATGACATTTCTCGCCGCCTTAGTAGTTTAAGGACTTATGCTTGAGTACCGCTGAAAGACCGAGCAAGTCAGCTGTTGACCGATCGAACAGATCAGCTCAAACATTGGACTGAGCAATTTGAAGAACTTTTCCTAGTCACGAATAGCGATGGCCAAAAGAACCTGCAGATCGAGTGTCAACTCGGAAGCGCCTTCGCGCCCCCCCTGCCCCCTCTGGAGTAGGAAGATCTTTGATCTTATGTACAAACCGTCTTTCGGGCAACCTTCGAAGAGATGGGGTACCCAACCTATTACTTGCTCACTCGGAAGGAGGTCGCCAATAGCCCCTAGTTGCTGGTCAAGCCACGGCAACCGTCTGGGGTGGGCTACATACGCCTCTTTTGCTGGGCCAGCTAGAGTCTAAGAAACACTTTTGAGCTCAAGGTCGGCTCTCGCTATAAGGGAACTGGTCGGATATCCAAGAAGAACACACAAATGATTTTTGAAAGCAAATGTAATGTATTATAAACTTACTTTTTCCGTGTAGTGTGGGTGTGTAATGTGTATTCTGCTTCGGCTGCTGCTGCTGGTACCGGCCGGCCGTAACGGGAACCCTTCGATGCTGCGTCAACAACCGGAGGGTTGTTGTTTGAAGTCTTGTGAACCCGTTTGAAGGGATCAAACAACACCTTCTGGAACCAGATCGAAATGAGTCTGTTTGGCGGTTATGGTTGGCCGTCCTCGTGGTGGATGCCAATCTTCCAGCTGGTGCTCTGGATGGTGCCCGCAGCGCTTACGCTCCGCAGGCTCCTCGACAGAGCAACGGAACTCGATGGATTATTATAGGCTGGGTTGCTGGGGATTTTCCGCTATTGTTGTCCACTTTGTTCGTTGGATCCTTTGCCTCTTGGTCTGGCAATTTGGTGGATCCAACTAGCGGATGGACACGGGATGGTCGGGACCCTCTGATCAGCGCTTCGGTTTACCTGCCCAGTTGCCACGTGTAACCGGAGTTGGTTGAGTCGCCTTGGTAGGATTCGTTGCCTGGAATCCTCCTGACCCAGGATGGCGATGGCAGAGTAGCGGATTGTAAAACGGTGATTCACTGGCCCGTTTGCCTCGTGCGAACGGAAGCTTTGTTGAACCCACTTGGCGGGATTTTATGGCCAGATTCTTTAGCCAGAATCTTGAGGCAAAATATTAAAATAGAATCTTAAGGGTTCTGGATGGGAACTACTATTAGGAGGGGTTCTTGTTATATAAGAATTTACCAACTCACTTGACTTAGATGCTTGCGATGCTCACAATAACTTTCCACTTTTAACTTTTATAATTTATAACTCCTATGAGATATAGCTTAGGAATTTTGCGCTAATTGCGTGTTTGCGCTTGCGTGGCTACAGGTGGAAAGGAAGTTATCTTACTATTTGTCAATGAGTTGGCAACCCCCCTGATCCAACATCCGTTCCATTTTCCACTGACGTTTAGTTGCTGTCATTCCCGTTTCGTTGAGTTTGAGCTTTGTGTGTGTTTATGTATTTTAAATTTAAATCTGCTGAATGTTGTCCCTCGTATCATTTTAATTTGGAGTGTTATATTTATTTATATTTTTAACTAACTGAACCAATCTAATCTCGCCTACTTACATATTTTGTCCCTACTAAATTGAGTTCCATCGGAAAATTGTCGATGAACTACTTGATGGACTCTTGAAAGCTTTGAGTGTTCAGAAGGAACATTCCAATACGGCTTGCTCTATGGGGGTTTAACGGGGCAAGATAACGTAAAGGTTACAAACCCTGGTGGATATTTTGGTCGCATGCTGACTGAAATAGGGTGTTGAGAACGCGTCAGCAACTGTGGAGTTCGGGACCCAAAACAGAAACATCATGACTGAGAAAAAAGCCAGCAATGAACAATGAACAAGAAATTTCGGATGGATATCGGCAAAGTCCCAAGAAAGGACTAGCGATTGGAAACTTGGAACATGGAACAGCCGATCTATAAATTTTGTGGGCAGTATCAACATGCTCTCCAATGAATTGAAGAGTTAAATTCGACATTGTACCGCTGTAGGTGGTTTGCAGGAAAGGCTCTACGGTACGAACGTACCCAGATGGTCGTGCCATACACCAGAGCTGCGGCAACACCCACAAGCTTGGAACAGCTTTTATAGTTAAGGGAGAAGATGAGAAAGCGCGTGATCGGGTGGTGGCCGATCGATCCACGAATGTGCCGATTGAGAATCAAGGGCCGGTTCTTCAACATCAGCATCATCAACGTGCACAGCTCTTACCTTGGAAGTACCGGTGACGACAAAGACGAATTCTCCGCGCAGCTGGAGCGTGAAATCAAGATCGTCATCGGGGATGTTAACGCTCAGGTCAGCCAGGAGGAGAAATTCAAACCGACAATTGGAAGTTTCAGTGCCCACCAGATGACCAACAAAAACGGGCTCAAACTCATAGATTTCACTTATACATATGAA
The DNA here is from genome assembly GCF_029784155.1 of Uranotaenia lowii. Classification (NCBI taxonomy): domain Eukaryota; kingdom Metazoa; phylum Arthropoda; class Insecta; order Diptera; family Culicidae; genus Uranotaenia; species Uranotaenia lowii. The sequence continues at coordinate 45,123,255 of NC_073693.1, forward strand.
CACCTGGAGATCACCGTACCAAACGCAATCACAGATCGACCACTTTTCGATAGATAGCCGGCACTTTTCGGACATCAACGACGTCAGATCCTGTCAAGGCGCCAACATTGAGTCAGTAACCTGGTAATGGTTAACATGTACCCAAAACTCTCCGTAGTGAACAACATACAAAGCCGACGCCCGCCTCGGTTAAATATGGCACGGCTGAAGCAACCTAAGGTCGCAGCAGACTACGCGCAACCACTCGAAGTAGTGGTACTGGCAGAAGCTGAGCTTGATGAAGCTCTCCTAGAGGACTGTTGGGATACCACCAAGACAGCCATCAACAGCGTTGCGAAGAACAGCTTAGGGTTCTGATTAGATCTCTTCTAAGAAACATAAGGTTTCTACAGGGCATATTCTACATTCTGACAGTGGTTTTATCTTTATCTAAAACTCTGCTGAAATAATGGAAAAAAATTCAAAGAGTACTGATTCTTAGAAAAGATCGGAAAAACCTAAATCAAAGAATGACATTGGTTTGAATTTGTTTGTGTGGCACGGTGTAATTAGAGTTAAGCTTGAATAAATAACTGACGTCAAATAAGTAATTCTTATAATTAAATGTTGTTCAGTTGTTCATAAAATCAATTTTAATTAACCATGATTCCAATTGTTACAAATAGAGTCACTCGTTCTGTGATCAAATCATTTCATTTGTTAACTGTTGAGCGATGGACATCGCTAGATATGTGATTTTTCTTGTCTTCATTCCGTATACCGTTGTGTTGACATCGCTAGATTCACATTTAGCGTTAATCATTAATCTTTTCTACGCTTCAAAACCAAACGCTAATGGTTTGTGTATTTTGCACAATTCAACCGATCTCGTTTGGTCCGATCTGCTGGACAATCCCCTAGGGCACTTGTTTCTCCGGAATCAGTCAGTTACCATAATTAATTTCGAACAGGCCTACAGATTGAGTCGAAGTTGCGGGCTGCATGTCGTTCTGCACGATGATACCGGATTGGATGTTGGAAAAGAATACTACAACACTTCTCTCAGTACCTATTGGGACAGATTCGCTGCATTCGTAGTGGTGGATATTTTCAACAACCCGGATCGATGGTTGAATTTGCCATCAGGTAAAGCATACGGACAGTTTGCATGGTTCATGGGATGTCCCAATTCGTTACTGGTTACTCACAACGTTGGGAAAAATACAACAAAAATGATACACTACGATTGGTTCGAAGGTCAATTTACCTTTGTATCCGATCTGACCTCGGCATTAGGGTACTTAATCAATGATCGAGTTACAAACTTAAAAGGTTACCCATTCGTATCGATGGCTCGTAATTTATATCCATTTCTCTATGATTCGGACGATGGGAACCTTTCCGGTCCGACTGTAAGATTAGTTGAAACTTTTTGCTCACGTATTAATGCGACATGTCAGTGGATTATGCCAGTGAACCACATCGGGACTATATCGATTTTAATTTCAAAAAGAAAATTAAACTTTGTTCCCCACTTGGGTACCATCATGTTAAGTACCACCAACTTACCTGTTCATGGATTCGACGGTGTTTGTCTACTGGTACCAGAGCGAAGATTTCTGAGCTATTTCCTCCATTTGTTAAAGCCCTTTGAGACGAATCTATGGATTCTGGTGGTGGGTACATTGACGATCACTAAACTGCTGAACCATATCTTCCGATCACAATTTCCGGAGTGCATCCTAAGTCAGACATTCTTTGGACAACTGAACGCGAAAAATGCTAACAGTTTTTTGAATTGTCTGATTGTTTTGGTGCTTTCCATCCTGCTGTTTTTCCTTGGTGAAACGTACTTGGCAAAAATGATCTCCTTCATCATAAGTAATAAATACGAGGCGCATGTAACAACACCAGAGGAATTTCTCCAATTAACATCTTTCAATATAAGCGTTCAAGCCGGCGGAGATTTGGAGTATTTGATTGAAATGTATCCAGAGCTAAAATCTCGAACCGTCTACAGTCCCACCCAAGAAACTATGCAACACGAATACGCTACTCCTCAAATCTGTTCATTGGCAAATTACCTGGTGGACAACGTCAAAACAAATATGGATCCCAAAAGTGGAGATCTCATCGCGTATGTGTTGGAGAAACCGTTATGGTCCATGATGAATACCCACTTGCAGTCACGATTGGATCCATTTGGATACAAGTTTCAGGAGCACGATGAGCGAATTTTCGAAAGTGGTCTTTGGGATTGGTGGCTCAAGAATCACCTTCCAATACGTTCCGAGCTGATACATCAGCTGATGTTATTCCGGGATCTGATCTTGCTGTGGTGGATTCTGGCAATTGGATGGTTGCTCAGCTTGATGGTGTTCCTGATTGAGCTTCGTTGGAAGAGCTTGAACCAGATTTGTGTAAATCTTTTCAGATCACTAGTTTCAATCAGTAAAAAACTTTCTATTGTTAAAAATCAATCAAGGTCGTAAATATTTCAATAAAAACCGACAAACTGTATTGGAGGTTATACAAGTCATCCACATTGTTTCATGAGATGACCACTCCTAAAACTGAAAAAACCGGTAAATTTAATCAATCTATATGAACTGTGACTAGTCAAAACAACTTATAATGGGGTAAAAACTAGCTGACAAGAATTCGTTCTACCATAAAGCATAGTTCATCTTAAATCTATGAGCATTAAATCAGTGAATACCAGACCAGACCGCGAACGTTTGTAGGATATACCAATGTCGAGGGGTATCCGAGTAGTGCCGCTTCCTGAGGAGGAAACTGCGGGGATAAGACTTTACCTTCCTCGTAGCGGACCTCGAAGGAAGAGGGTTAACCACTGTCGGGGGATACCCACGGGTAGAGAGGCTCTCGATGCCGGGCGAGCCTCTCGAGTCGGAATAGGATGTCGTCACCGTCGGGAAACATCCGAGTCGTAGCGTTCAAAGTCCCGAACGTGTGCCGTGACAGGCGCGAGTCCAGGACAAGCTGCTCTTGATCTAGCACACAACGGCAGAAAAATCCGCGGGCCAAAAATCCTTGGGTTGCCAAGCCAAGCGGGATGAAGAAGACCGGACAAAGGTCGGAGTAGACTGACCTCATCGACGGGGGGAATGTCGAGTAGAGTGCGTCCGACCCCACGGTTTGAAGTTACAAAGATAAAGCAACATCTTCTGCGTAGTGGATGCCGTGGGTGCGCGGCGTTCGTGCGTAGGATGCTCCACCTTCGGGGAGTATTCGAGTTGGGCGGTTTTCAACGGCAGAAGCTGGGGGGATAAGACTTGACCTTCTTCGCAGTGGAAATCGTTGGGAAAGGGTTATTCCACGTTCGGATAATACCCACAGGTAGGGTGAGCCATTCGAGTCGGAGTAGGATGACGTCTTCGTCGGGAATCATCCGAGTCGTTGCGTTAAGTCCCGCGCGTGTGTCGTGACAGGCGCGAGTCTATGATAAGCTGCTCTCGATCAGGCACACGACGGGCAAGGTGGCAAACCTCGAACCCTAAAGATAAGAGGTCGGGCCTCGAGTCGTTAGAGGAGATGTCAGGCCTCAAACCGTCAGGCGGAGAGGTTTGTGTGGTCTACCCCGAGTCTTTATAATAAGAAGTCGGGTCTCGAGTCGTAAGAGGAGGGATCAGGCCCCTTATCAACAAGAGGAGGGGTACAAGTGGTCACCTCGAGTCATTACGAGGAGAGGTCAGATTTCTAGTCGTTAGAGGAAAGATCGTGCCTTGAATCATGCAGAGGAGAGGTAAATCCCGAGTCGATGCGAGGAGGGGTCGGATCTCGAGTCGTTAGAGGAGAGATCAGGCCTCAAGTCGCGAAGAGGAGAAGTTTGTGTGAGAATCTCGAGACATTGCGAGGAGATGTCGATTCTCAAGTCGTTAGAGGAGAGTTCAGGCGTCGAGTCGTAAGGATGAGAGATTTTGCTGAAAGTGGTCTCGTCTATGAGTATTGCCCTGGAGCGCATTAGCGCAAATAGACCTCCCACTATTGAAGCATAGTGTACTTAACAGTTCGAGGTGGGAACCAGGTCTGCGGCCCCAGGTGGAGTTTAGGGAGTAGGAGGTATACACGGAGTATATCATGAGTCTTCCCATTGTACCCATGGACCCAGAGTAGCAAACTGGGTGGCTAAAGGTGGAGTGGTCTATCTGTCAGATATCCATCCCCCAAAAACCGGAAAAGTGTTTCCGTTGTGTCGAGTACGGACACAAATCATATATCTGCAGTGGCACCGATAGAGCTGGTCTGTGTTGGCGGTCCGGTGAAGCTGGCCATCAGGCAGTCAGCTGTAACAAAGAGGTTAATTGTTTCCCCTGCGGTGTGTGACACAGGGCTGGCCTACCCGAATTGCAGGACTTCGGATCGCAATAATTGGGTAACCGATAAAGCCAAACTGGCCGCGATATGGGTTACAGGAAGATACCCCATACAAGGTCTGGTATCGGCAAGAGAGGAAGGCTTCGTGATAGCCAAAGTCAACGAGATCTTCGTCTGTAGCTACTACGCCCCCAAAGGTGGTCCCTGGAAAGGTTCGATGTCATGATGGATAGAATTGTTGATGGTCTCACGAGTAAAAACCCTGTTTTTATCGTGTTGCAAGCTACAGTTATTTAGAATTAGCTACCCAACATTTCACTCGAGCAGTAAACCAAATATTTAGAGTGTAGGTTTATAACGCCTTAATTGCCACTATCTGACAAACCACCTCCCACCTGGGTGGAATTGCATCGCCGATGATAACAGCGCAAGTTTTCTTTACTTCGCAGCGAACTTTCCCTTTGAACAATCGGGACTTGAATTGTTAAAAGGGAAGAGAGAGTTTCGGGAGAAAGCCGAACTATCAGGAAAATAAGAATATGTTAAGAGAATATGTCGGGGAACTTCGTAAAGTATTCGCTTTACGCAGTTCCGGTTGAAGAATGAATAGACGGCTGCAATTTTCTGAAGACCTGGAGCAGTTCGAGCCTGATTTCCCGATGAGCCGGTAGAGAACAACACCGAAACAGCCTGCATCAACATCACATCAAACTCCAGATGCCGTAAGTACCCTTCCCTCTATATATTTATGCGCATAAATTTGGGTGGGTACTGAATTGTGACCAGCGGTGTTTAAACTCGCCTCGGAAAGAATCATTCGGCTGATTTTTTCCGAGTTTAACTTGTTGTGTGCAGATTGATTTTATCTTCGTTCCAATCATGACGTGATTGCACACAAAACGAAGAGAACAGTTCCGAGTTGATGTTTTCCCCTCCTCGCAGGAATAAAATCACACCAATGAAACAACAGAACGAAGCTTACCGTACACGAATGCTCACGAGCGATCGTTGCCCGACGGACCGAGTTAACATTCCTCGCACCCTTCTCTCGCTCGTTTCCCGTTCCCTTGTATCTATCACTTTTAGCCACGCCCCCATGCGTTGTCCGATTGATGTGTTCGGCTGCCGAACGAAAACGATTTTTTCTTTAATTCGCTGAACTGTTCGTTTGCTTCGCTGATGTTTCTCCCCCGATTGCTGTTTACTCCTGCCGAGTTTACCCGAAGCTTACTTCCTGATGCTTTCCGAGTTGAACTTTAGATAGCATCATTGCAGATTGAGTTTAACGAAATAAAATCGTTCTGCAAAGAAGGGCAAAGTGCGAGTATGTAGACTCGCGATTTTAACATCTCTGATTGTGACCAGTTTTTCGGGTCGTTGACCCTATTGTGAAACTAATGCCGTAAGGGATATGCACAACCACTATACTTTTGCCCCTCCACCAAACCCGATCGATTGCTAGCAGCCCGCAGCACCACCAGCTAATGTGGTCGAGCGGTTAGAGTGACAACCTAAAAATCTCCAACTTCCCAGAGAACATGAGTTCAAGTCTCGAAATGGAATAAAGTTTTTGTCGAGGAAATAGGTTTTTTGGGAAGATTTTTTTTAATAAACGGTGGAATGCCCTAAAATCGAAGCCTTATCTTTTATTGAGAACTTTCCTGTTTAAGACATTTCACGTTTTGCAGCGGTTTTTTTTAAAGAGAGCAATGGACTCCAGTTGTCCAGTGGTCGGCAGACGCTCAACTGCTGATGCTAAGCGGCGATGTCAGATCTTTTTTTACCGACCTGATCTATTTTGGTTATCAATTAATTTTTTCTAATATTTTGGATTTTTTTTTTTTTTGAAGCACTTGACGCCTTTGGCGGAGTATTTTCTAACTTTTTGGGGAACGGTCGTTTCAGGAGAAGTATAGCAGAAGAAGGAAAAACTCGCCCTTTGGTGGGTCTCATTGGCCGGGCAAACCATAACCAGGCTAACGGTCTCCTCAGGGAGTGGCGCCTTAAGCCGTTAGCAAAACCTGCACAGTCTTCCGAGGATAGGTCTCGCCTTACAATCGGCGGGGACTTCAACGCGTGGGCTATAGGATGGGGTAGTCGCCTTACAAAGCTCAGGGTCCAACTTCTACTGGAAGACCAGCAACGACTGACCGCAGACCAGGGGAATGTAGGCGACACAAGGACCTACCACAGGAATGGAAGCTAATCCATTATTGACATTACTTTCTGTAGTCCGGACTGGACGAGTGACTGGAGGGTGAGCAAATCGTTCATCGATAGCGACCACTTTGCGTTCCGTTACCGTGTGGGCACAAAAACGCAAACAGCTACAAGAGGTACGACAACAGTAGCACAAAGTGAAAGGCAACACAATTTGATCGGAATGTCTTAGTCGAAGTGTTAAAATGGTAGCAGAACTTGGAAAACCTGTCCACGGAAAACCTGTTGAGGGTACTATCACGCGCATGTGACGCTGCGATGACAAAGAGGGCGTAGTGGAAAGACACGGAAATCGCGGACCAGCGTACTAGCTGCCTTCTGACTAAGCAATATATGCAGAGAGCAAGAACCCGGCAGCGAGAGAGGAGCGAAGAGTGCCATACGCATGTGCCAGGTCTGCTCTCTACATGTCAATTATGACGAGCAAGAAGGCACGTTTCAGGTAACTCTGCGAGGATGCCAACGACTACACCTGGGCGACGCTTACAAGATTTTCACAGCCAAGACGTGGAGGGGGGAGGTGCTGCAGGAAACGTGCCCAAACAAACTGGGCGAAATCGTCATCGAGCTGTTCCAACAGCAAGAGGAAGTCACGTGGCCGAGGTCCCACGGTGAGGAGAAGCACATTTCGCTGGATGAACTGCGTGACATTGCTATGTCCCTCCCTGATCACCTGATATCAGCACAGACAGGGACGGTTGCAGTTGAACCGTGCGCAATCAAATGCAAGCCTGCGTTCAAGTACTTGAGGGTGATGATCGACGATCGGCTGAGTTTCACTGCCCACGTCGACTGCGCCTGCAAAAGACCGCCAATGGTGACTGCAGTCTTCTCGCGGGCCATGTTGAACAATTCAGTGATCCATTGCTGCAGTACGCTGCGGTGCAGTGCAGGCAGTGCAATCTGCAGAAGCTCTGCAGCGTGCAGTGGTAGATGATGTTCTGGCGGGGGTCATGCCCATCTCGGTCTTGTTTGGTTCATCTACGAACACAGGCACATGCCCAATGTGCTGCCGGAACGCGACCGATGGCCCCATCGCTTGATCCCTAACGTCGGATTTTGGATAGATCGGAGACATGAAGAAGTGGATGTCTGCGTGACACAGTTCTTGACTGGTTACAGATGCTTCATGCAGTACCACCATCGGTTTGGACACGTGGCATAGCCGCCATTCTGTCCAACCTGCGGTGACAGAGTTGAGACACGAGAGCACGGTCCGAGGTTCGAAGGGGTACGCACTAACTTGCTTGCCGCCTGCTGACAGCCGACAACATTGTGCGGAGGATGTGGGGGCGCGTAGTCAGCGATGGGTTTACCCGGAACATGACTGCCCGGCAGAGGAGTTGGAACCAGCACACGTCCGCAACCGGTGTAGGGTGGCTCCTTTGCCGGGAAGCATCTGAGTAGAGTGCTGGCGAACCTAGCAGTAAAACATACAAAGATAAGGCTTTACTTTCTACGTAAGCCAAGCTGCTAGGTACGTTGCGAACGCTATGTAGGATACCTCCACCACGGCATAGAATGCCAGTAGAACGCGCTTCCTACGATGGAAGCTGCGGGGATAAGACTTGACCTTCTACGCAGTAGAACTCTTAGCTTATCTAGAGAAAAAGGTACTTCGTATATTAAGAAAACTCAGGCTTCAGTTTTTTAGCAAGTGTTTTTTTATTTGCAACATATTGTGATTCTTCTATACGTCCTAAAAGTTAAGCCCCGCGATGAAAATTTAAAATTTAGTTATAATTCTGGCGCACCAGTTTTTGCTTATTTCTTGTTTTTTGATTTAACATAAAACAATCTTTTGGTCAATCTATGTGATGATTTGATAGGGTGTGCTACCTTGAACAATATTTTTGCTGAAGCTTTAAAAGTCGCATCAAAACCAGGAAAAAATTTCAAAAATCCATTGCCAAACTCCATTAGAAACACCATGAAACTAAAGGACCATCCAATAGCTAGAATCCACCACAGTGAGATCAGATCCTGGAACAGCATGAGCTGATGCTTATGCTCCGAACGCATCGGAAGATGCTTTCTTAGCCACATATCCCAGAGACCACTTTCGTAGATTCGCTCATCGTGATCCTGAAATTTGTTACCGAACGGATCCAATCGTGACTGCAAATGGGTATTCATGATTATCCATAACGGATTCTTCAGGACGTAAGCAATACGGTTTCCACTTTTGAGATCGAAATTTGTTTTGACGTTATCTACCAGGTAGTGAGCGATTGAACAGATTTGTGGAGTGGCGTATACGTGCTGCATTACTTTCCCGCTCGGACTGAAGCCAGCTCTAGAGGTCAGCTGCGGATAAGCGGCCAATAGAAGGTCGTAATCACCTGCTGCTCCAACGCTTATTTTAAAGGGCGTTGATTCAAGAAATTCCTGGATCGTGTCAACATGTTCTTCGTACTGGTTACTCACAATGTAGGACAGCATTCTTGTCAAATAGGATTCGCCAAGAAAAAAGAACACAATCGAAAACACCAACACTATTTGACAGTTGATGGAAACGTTGTTGTGACGTTCGTTCAGCTGTCCGAAAAATGTCTGACACAGAATACACCGGGGGAGTCGTGATCGGAAAATATGGTTGAGCAGCTTAGTTAACGTTAGAAAGCAAAACAACGAGAGCCAGAGATTCTTCTTGAAGGGCATCAACAAATGAAGGAAATAGCTTAGAATTCTTTGTTCCGGTACCAGCAGACAAATTCCGTCGAATCCATGAACAGGCAGATAGGTGGCAAGCGACATAACAGTCCCGGTGTGAGGGACAAAATTGAGTCGTCTTACTGAAATTAAACCAGCAATATCCTCAACCCTTTTCACAGATTTCATCCATTGGCAGGTGGCATTGATACGTGCACAGAACGTAGTCACTAAACTTGCAGTCGGTCCCAATATGGCATCGTCAACTTCATCATAGAGAAACGGATGATAAATATTTGCCATCGATATGAATGGAAACCCGTTGAGGTTTTTTACTCGATCGTCGATCAAATATCCAACAGCCGAGCTCAAGTTGAAGGCATAGCTAAACGATCGTTGAAACCAATCGAAGTGCATCATAGCGGTAAAATTTCTCCCAACGTTATGCATCAACATTAATGAATTGGGACACCCGACAAACCAGGCAAATTGTTCGTACGCCTTGGCCGATGGCCAGTCCAACCATTGATCCGGGTTGTTGAAGATGTTCACTAGCAGAAACCCAGTGAATCTGTCGAAATGGGTGCTGAGAGATGTGTTGTAGTGAATTTGTCCAACGTCCAGTCCAACGCCATCGTGAAGCCAAAGGTATAGGCCACATTTACTACTCAACCCTCTAAGCTGCACAACATCCACGATTGTAATCGAAATAGCTCTGAGGTGTTTGAGGCGTTCCAGAAGATCTTCAAGCAGATCAATCCAAACGAAGGAAGAAGAATTGCTTAAAATACACAAACCATTCGAAGTTGGTTTAAGGGTATAGAACTTTCTGATAATAGCTTGTAAATTCAGAATTACAGGCGAAAATCCTAGAGATACTGAAATCAATACTACAGCGAACAGAACTCTTGTGTTATCCATTCTTCAACTTGTTGAAAGCATCTACAAGCTTTTGGTACAATTATGAAATAACTATCTGGATTCCTGGCTCTATACCAAGTTGTGAATGGACTTTGTTGGCCACGATCGTACACAAGGGAGGTATTCAGAAGGAAAATGCCCTTGAACAATGTGGAGCAACATTTCATTGCAATTAAAAAGTAATAGCAATACATTTTAAGAATTTGAAACTTTGTTTTTTATTTCAATCGCTTTTGAATACAAATTGATAAACGAATCGAATTCTCTGAGAAACAGCCAGAATGGTTCGTATTTTGAAATAATCTTAATCATAAACTCGTTGCAAAATAAAGAAAATTACAATCGAGACATTTCGATGGGCTCTAAAAATTTGAGTAGGCATTCCTTCTTAAGTTTTTATCCTTTGATTTTCAACTTTTAAGTGCTAAAATCGTTAAAAATTATGAAGGATTTTAATAGTCTAGCTTCTCTGACGTTCACGTCTGGTAATATTTCGAAAAAAAATCTTACCTGCAATTTGATTGGCTGGTTCTTAAAAACAACGGCATGTTTACTTTCACAACAAAAGAAATTTATTTTAATATATTCAATTAATACATTTTACTTTAAAAGGCGAACTCGAAATTATTGCGACACATTCAACAGGGCATAGCTGTTTTTCCATTGGGTAAAAGTCAACCAAATTTTGCACACTTTCTTATTGATGTGTATTGTTTACATGCTGTCAAATTTGAAGTCGTATTTTTCGATTCAATGCAAATGGAGGTTACAAACACCTGAAATTTGCTGACCTGTCGCACCGGCAGTTGGAAAAAATGCTGAACATTCTCTACTCAACCGTATCCAGAGTGTTGAAGCGTTTCCAGGAGCAGTTGACATTGGACCCCAGCAAAGGAACTGGAAGAAAATCGGGACCGGAGAACAAAAAGACGGAGGGAAAGGTGATTAAAGCAAAATCCAACGTCTTAAGCCGTGATTTGGCTAGAAAGATCTTCATGTCGCAGAAGTGCAAAGAAGAGAGCTGGACTACATACACTACATACAGACTACAAGGTACAGAACTTCCCAAATCGCGATGAGAGGCAACAATAGACGGCTAAAACTTGGGCACGGAAGCTCTACGATAAGATGCTGTGTAATGGACGACGAAACGCATATAAAAGCCGATTTTAAGCTAATTCCGGGGTTGTAGTTTTTCGCCGGCAAGAGCAAGTTCGATGAGAACGACAAATTTATGAAGAAGAAAATGTCGAAATTCGCCTCCAAGTATCTCGTTTGGCAGGTCATCTGTTCTTGCGGACTGAGAAGTGAGCCTTTCGTGACAAAAGGCACAGTTCCGTTCTTGGAACGGAACGACAAAGCTCCGCTATTTTGGCCAGATTTGACATCATTCCACTATTCTAAAAGTGTCCTGGAGTGGTATGAGGCCAATTCTGTCCATTTTGTTCCAAAGGATATGAACCAGCCAAACTATCCGGAGCTGCGCAGGAAATAAATAAATTTCAACTCTAAATTTTCTGAAACACTTTATATTAAAATTCCTAATTTTAACAAAAAGCAGATTCAAAGCCCATTATTTTTCTAAAGAAAAGACTATGATTTTTTCACATCACTTTATAGGTTAGTCTAACAATTCTACTTAGATTTTTACAATTCATCGAATTGGAAAAAAAAAATAATAGGAGAAGGCGAAAGATTTAGGCGTCATGAGTTCAAATATTCTGTATATCATCTCAAGATTTGGTGGAATGGCTTGTATAATTTAAAAATCGAGCAATTTTTACAAAATTCCAGTTGATGAAATGTAACCTCTATTACAACTAAATACTGATTATAAATCTATTTATTCTCCAAGTTAGGATAAAAGCAGGCAATCTGACATACTTCATTTGGAAAAGAAATGTAATTCGACAATTAAAAAAAACAAATTATTATGATCTAACTATTACTGACATCACAGAAAGGTGTTTTGAATGTTTGATGTAAAAGGTTCTAGTTTATTTAACAACCATGACATAGTAGAAGACTTCAAAAGGTTTTGTTTTCAAAAATATCAAAAATAAATTTTGGTTTAATTGAGGCGCTTAGGATCAGAGGGGTGCAAGTGCCGAAATGATGATTTCGAGAAAACGGGCCTCAAAATTTTTTTTCTAAATCTAAATTATCGAATCAATTTTTCTACTAAATTTTCGATGGAGTGTGTCTCATGAGGTCTAAAATGAACGATTCTGAAAGAAAAACCAAAGTTTTTGCGATATTTATGTTAAAACAGCTAACTACTTTTATTAATATTTTTCACTTGCACCCTTCTGATCCCAAGAATGACACTTGCACCCCTCTGACTCCAAACAATATGATAGCATCCTTTTGGAACCTGTATGTAACGAGTATTTTCAGTATGATACTAGATGTTTTGTTTTTGTTCACACATTTAATTTTCTGCGTTTTCGGGCTTCAAATTTCTATGTAACTCTTAATGAACGAGGTTTGCAAGTTCCACGATCCTAATTTCCAGAATTTATTGCAAACTTCAATTCTCTCTTCTTCATTAATGGATACACAAGAATACTTGCATATGTGTTCATTCATTGAAATTAACCGTTTAGCTGGTCGCTTTTTCCGGTAGAACCAACGTACGCTTCCCCTTGGTTTCGTAGCTTTTTTCGCAAGATGAGTTTCCAGAATGCCTGATTTAGTTGGCGTTTTTGGGGTCTTGATAAATGGCCAGTTGACTCTCCAGGAATGGACTCATTCTCGCTAGCAACTGCAGCAGCAGCAACTTCTGATTCTCCAGAAGAACCGTGGATGTTTAATTTTTCCTTTTTTGGTCTAATTATACCAGGCCTCTTTCCTAAACAGTTATGTAAATATTCCTTAAAAGACTAAACATATTTTTTTATAAACTACCTGTCGCAACGATCCATCTGAACTTTACGAAGTTTTATTTTGTTCCGTGGGATAGTATGTGACATCATGATCAGAGCCTGTCGAAAACTCTGAATCCTCTGAGCTTTCATCCGAGATATTTTTCTTAGATATATTTGCCAAAAAATTATTGTTAAGTGCGTTTTGTGTTTGCCTTTTATCCCTATTAGCATTGGCTAAATTTGCCATGAAAAATATATTTTAGAAGTTTTTGTATACATAACAATGAGATTTTCATGCCGACGAAGTTACACCTGAATCTATTTTCATCACTTCTCTATCTGAGGACTTTGGATTATCCTGGTCAGAACCAGTAGAAAATCCTAGTCGGAGCTAGATGATGTTGTTTTCAACTGACAAAATTGTATACGTTCTAATGAAATCAGCCTAAAAGTATAATCCTTTGGTGTCAGAAGGGTGCAAGTGCACTTGCACCCTTCTGACACCAAACGAAACAGGATTTTTATTGACACGTTTTTTATAAATAGCTTAAAAATATCGAAATAATTTTTCTTTTGACCTGTGTCTTCTACAGAATGTCAATCTATACTTTAACTATCCAAAAAACAGTTTATCTCAGTTTTGATAAAAAATCACTTGCACCCCTCTGATCCTAAGTGCCTCAATTTTTTTTAAAATATGGTCAAATTCCTGAATTTCCGTAGAACTGCTAAAAAATCAAAAAGAAAACTTATGTAACTTTGTCTCAGAAGTCAAACTCACTACCAGTCATCAAGAAAATCAATCATTTAATTAAAATCTTTATTTTCCGTGACTATATAATATTTTATAACTTTTTCAAAAAAAAAATACGCAAATTTTTGAACGAGCACAAACCAGTCAAAATCAGCCTTTATCACATTTTCGTAGGTGATGGAAAGAATAAGAGGAACATAAGCCGTAAATATCATGAATTTTTCGAAAAAGATAAAACGGCTCACCGGCAGGACTTAAACCTGCAATCTCCGCTTCAGTACAGCGGCGCGTTAGCCAATTTCAACACGGTGAACATGATGAAACCGGTCAACACGAGCAATCGAGCTCTGCCGATCAACTGCTGGACTTTCAATCGAAAACACCAGGTAAAATTTTCAGATTACTACCCATGAGATTCAAAAAGTGTCGTTTCTTTTTTATAAATTTATTTTCGTTTTTTTTTTACTTTAAACAACGGGTTCTCAGTAGGATTGGTCGATCTTGGATCGATCCTTGGAAGATCGATCTTTTCAACTTCGATTTTCGATTTTTTGGATCGATTCTTTGGCCAGGAAAAAATCGATTAGATCGGTTAATTTTCGATCCGATCTTTCGATCTTTTTTTTCTCATTTAGGGAAAATAGGGTTATAATGGCCACCTTAAGGAGGACGCTTATTTAACCATATGAAACAGCAATAATATGTGAGTTACATCATTGTTATAAACGTTTAAAAATGCATTTTAAATTATGTGCCGAAATCTGAAAACCAGTCACTGTAGGGGCAGTGTAAGCACCATCAATCGGGGCACGATGAGCGTTATTTGATGAAGTCAACTTAATTATAGAGCTACAGCTTGACTAGTTTACATCTGACGATTTATCTATTGGTCAGGTGTCGGAGAGAGAATCAGAAAACTAGAGTTCGATTACTGGTCAAGCCGATTTTTTTTGATTTAGCATTCATGATCAGTTGATAAATAATTTTATTTATTTTTTATTTATTTCAATTGAATTTCGAAAACTATTTCCGAACCTTGTGAATTGGGTGAAAGGTGTTTGTGATTGATTAAGAATAAAAAGTTTGCTAGAATTTGCTAATCTTAAGAAATAATAGCAATTTTCCAAAAATTCCTTTGTTAAAAAAAAATGATTTTTTTTTCCGCATATTTTTTTCGAAACCTCTTACATTCATTCAAAAATCTAAATAAAAATACCTTGAAATAATTTCTTTTAATTTCTTAAATATTTCTTGTCAGTACATTACATAATGTATCAAAGCGTTTCCGAGATATTTAGATTTTGATTAGTGTTGTTTTGAAGCATCAACTTTGGTTCACCTTACAAAATAGTGCTTAATTTTTTTTTCTTTCCATATGTAGAAAGACTATACAAATTTGAAATTTCGTGTCTTTTTTGCAAATTTTTGATAAAATGCAGTTCCTTCTTGTAACAAATAGAAAAGATCGATTAATCGGAGATCGATCTACAAGCTCCGATTTTTTCGATGGATCGATTCCATAACCGTTCATCTGAATCGATCTTGGAGATCGATCTTTTCCCGAAGATCGAACAATCCTAGTTCTCAGATAAAATAAAACCTTTCCGTATTCAATATTTGAATCATGTTTTAAAAACAATCAAAGTCTAACAATAATTTTCCGCTCTGAACCTGGCTATTTTGACAGATGTGACAGATGATAACTACTCACGATACTCAACAGAGTTATCAAAAAACACCTAAAACCCAGTACCGTCAACTGGGGCAACATGCAACAATTTTCAACTTCAATAGCTTCTAAAAAACTTATGTTCACAGTTAATCGTATCCTTTATGCATCAAAAGTTTTAAGGATGCTGGGACATCAAATTGGCGTAGTAAAAAAAAATTATTAGTTTCTACAGTTATTTTTAATTTTCTAAAAACATGCGATTTTCACCCTTCTTAGAAAATGGGGTAACTTGCAACAAACTTTGTTTTTAATGAAGAATCTTATGAACACGTACAAAAATTCATAATTTTTAATATATTTGCGGTGTCTTAAAGACCATTACGCATGACAACACCAATTGCAGTAGTTTTTGGGTCTGTAAAAACAAATTTTCACATTTTTTTCTGAAATTAAGGATGCTGCATACATTTAGGGGTTAAATAATACTACGAAAAATTCTAAAAGCTGAAATTATAAAAATAAATGTTTGGATGAATGAAATTTAAATGTTTATAAACACGTGATTCAAAACATTCATATTCCAACACTTGGAAACGAGATTTACAAGGCATTTCTTTGATTTGCATTTTGTTGCATTTAACCCCAGACACCTAACTGAATATTAAAAATATTCATTTAAAAAAATTGGGTGATTGTTTGAAAAATATTTTTACAGAAACAATGTTGGTATAATATGAGGAAACCTGTAAAAATTTTGTAGATAATTTTATCAAGCCGATCCGTCATACTGGGTAAAGTTTTTTTCGGCATCAAAAAATGTTAAAATTTGTACATTTATTGCTCGATTTTTCAAATTTTACATAAAAATAAAAAACTTAAAAAAACTAGCTTAAGATGCGAGAAATTATGTCATCATCATTTTGTTATCATTAAAAGATAACTTTATTACAATACATTAAATTAAAAATTGATTCAATGTAGTGTTATATAAATGTTGCATCGAACCCCGCTGTTGCATGATGCCCCGTTTGACGGTATCCTTTACTATGTTACTTATCACTTTGATACTAAGAAAACATATCGTTTATGGCATAACAAATGTTATGCTGATATGAAATATTCTCTCAAAACCAATTTCAAGCTAATTTTTGTTTTGTTTTACTTGTTTTTCTTAATGTTCAACTCCATATTCAAAATGGTTTAGGAAAAAAATACACAATGCCACTTGTAAAATTCAAGAATTAAATATTGAACAAAACTATTTTAAAATAAAACTAAAACCAAATTGAAAATTAGGAGTTTTTCACCGAAAAAATCAAATCGTTTTGAAGCATTTTTTAAAACTTGCTTCAGTAATTTCATAAATACTGACAATGATTTTTTTTTAAAATTCCTGTAAATTTGACTGAAATCGTATTCATTTTCGAAGTTATAAAAGCTATATCATCTAAACTAGAGGTGGTAGACAAAATATGAAAAAAATATTCGAGCTCAAGGCGTCAACATTTTCCAAATCAATGATTAAAACATATTTTTTTTTATTTTTTTATTTACATAGTATTCCGTCTCACGACATAACTTGACGAACATAATTCCTAAAATTTACTCGGACCATGGCAACCGTTCTCCAATTCCTCGGGCACCACACGTACGCCAGATCACGCTCCACTTGGTCTAACCACCTCGCTCGTTGCGCCCCCGCTCGTCTTGTTCCTACCGGATTCGTAGCGAACACCTGTTTTGCAGGACAGTCGTCCGGCATTCTCGCAACATGTCCTGTCCAGCGTATCCGGCCAGCTTTCACCACCTTCTGGATACTGGGTTCGTCTCCACACTCCGTTCTCCTGTACGCCGCCAAAGATGGTTCTTAACACTCGTCACTCGAATACCCCGAGTGTACGCAGGTCCTCCTCGAGCAATATCCATGTCTCGTGCCCGTAGAGAACAACCGGTCTAATAAGCGTCATATACAGGTTACACTTCGTGCGAGGGCAAAGTCTTCTCGACCGCAGTTGCTTGTGGAGTCCATAGTAGGCACGACTTCCGCTGATAATTCGCCTCCGGATCTCACGGCTGGTGTCATTGTCTGCGGTCACCAGTGAGCCGAGATAGACAAAGTCTTCGACTATCTCGAGCTCGTCGCCGTCGATCGTGACCTTTTTATTGCTGGACAAGCGGGTTCAATCGATCTTGGATCCGCAGGCCAGGCCTTCCTGCTTCGCGATTCAGTTTGCGGTAGATCTCCTCCACCGCCGCAGATTATTTGCCGACTATATCAATATCATCGGCAAAGCAGATAAGTTGACTGTATCTGTTGAAAATCGTGCCCCGCATTTCGCTCACCGCTTGTCGAATAACACCTTCTAGCGCCACGTTGAACATCATCATCGTCACCTTGAGAAGAAGTCTTTTTAATTTGTGATAAATTTTTTTTGGAAAACAAATAAATAGTATTTAATTTCAATTACAATCCCCATTAATTTTTTTCAAATCTACTCGCATAACAGTCCCATACAAAATATTTTTTTCTTACCAAGCTACTTTCTAAGACTTAAATTTTATCATTTTTGAACTTCTAAATGCAATTTTCAGGAAAAAAAACATACTTATGGAAAAATATTGTAAATTCCACATTGTTAGTTGAATCTTTTTACGATGTTTGCTTGCATCCGATAGTTTTTCGCTCAGGAAGTCATTCCTAAGGAAGTCAGACCTGCCTTCGAAAACTCGTGTGCATCATTCGACATCAAGTGAGTTAAATTTTTTTAAATGATTCAAAGCAATAAATCAAAGACTATTTCGTCGAAAGAAGCATTGAAAAGTAACCAAATCCGTGGTATTTCACATATGGAACTGTTATTCGGGTATATTTCATATAGGACAGCCACAAATTGATATTTTTTTCGAAATTTGTAGAACAAAACCTCTTTTTTAGTGTTTTATTTTGAATCCCTATGTTGACCTAAAATGACGAAAATTCATATGGGACTGTTATGCGAGTAGGAGCAGTCTACAAAGCACAAAAAAAGTGTTTTTCACCTGCTTTGATAAGTTCTTTTGTTTCCATGTTGTAAGAAGTGCGCGCACCTCCATATGTGAGTGCAGTTGTTCGACCATTGTTTGTTTTCGATGCAAAAAAAAATATTTGTTATCATTATTTCTTTCCTAACTCTTCAAGGAGTTGATGGTCCACTTTGGTGTCTTCAGATGAAAATTGCATCATAAATTGAGCTATTCAATGGTATTTTATGCAAAATATTCGGTGGTGCAGACAGTACTTTTAGACGCCATTTAAAGTTTATTTACAACTTTTCATGTTGAAGGTCTTTATTTATTTTTTTTTCAACTATTTTATTTGGAAAGCTGATAAAATTTCAATGCATTTTGATATGCTATTTTATAATTTCCGTTGAAAAATAACAGAGTTATGTAGCTTTGAAAAATGGTTATTTTTATTGACAAAAAATCTAACCGAAGCTAACCCAAAAAATAAAAATGTTAGAAATCTGAAAAAATACATGTGTTTTTAAGTCGCAAAAATGAACCAAATTTTCAATCTTCAAAAACGCATTTGAAGGCATCCTTCTATGTATATTTTGCCATTTATTGTGTCAATAATAATGTAACACTGACTGGTTCGTAGCTTTCAAAGATCGTCAGCCACCTCAAGAGCTAAACATAAAATTTTTCTTTTTTTCCTCCCTGTTCCTCTTCGGAACATTCTGGCGAGACTTGTCAATGAAAATTTTATGGCTGAAAACCATGCAGCCAGGTGATCGCTAAAGAGTTAGTTTTTCTGTCATTTACGTAATTTTTCAAAATATTTCCCCAGTTCCAATTTTTTTAACTTTCTTATAAAAACCATGAACACCCCCCTGATTTTTAGCAATGTGTGGGTGTGTGCAGAACGACGCTTCTATTTGGCTTTTGACATTAGGTCTTTAGTTTTCAAAATGGCGTCAAAGCAAGAAGAGCTACGAATCAGAATTTTGTACATGCGTCGTAAAACTCCAAATTACAAACACGCAGAAACAGCAAAACCGTTGAATGTGACGAAATCAACCGTCACCAAAGTTATAAAAGTGTTCAGGAAACGTTTTTCGACAACTAGAAAGCCGGGATCTGGGGAGAATCAAAATCTGGGAGCCGCAGTGACGAACAGAAAAGTGGCTAGCACTTTCAAGCTAAACTCCAATCTCTCCGTTCGAGATGTCGCCAATAAGTTGAGAATATCGTTTACAACCCTTCATGAAACTTAAAAGACGATGCTGATCAGAGCATGTACAAAACAAGATTTCGAAAGCTGTATACGACAGTGTTGACAAAGTTTGATTGCGTGGTAATGGACGACGAAACCCACGTCAAGGCAGACTTCAGAAGGCTTCCGGGACAAGAGTTCCATACAGCAACCGCAAGGGTAAAGATGGCAGGAATTTTCGAGCATATTAAACTATCCAAGTTTGCAAGGAAATATCTCGTTTGAAAAGCTATATGTACCTGAAGCATGTAAAGCGTCCTTTTTTCGTTTGCAGCGGAACCATCAACCAGGAAATTTACGTAAAAGAGTGTCTTCAAAAGCGTTTGATGCCTTTCCTGAAGAAACATGACTTGTCTCTTCTGTTTTGGCCGGATTGGGCATTCTGCTCTTATGGAAAAAGGCCATGGAGCGGTATTCCGCTAAAAACATTCAGGTTGTGCTCAAGGATAAGAACCCTCCCAACACAGCAGAACCTCCCCCAATCGAAAAATATTGGACGATAGTTAAGAAAAACCCCTCAGAAGACTCAAAAAACTGTAAGCAGTGAGAAGTAGTTCAAAGCAAACTGGCGTTCTGTGCCGAAGAAAGTGAATATGGTTTCTATACAAAATCTGATGGAAGGCGTCAAACGAACCGGAATCTAAACTGAGTATTTTTCCGTCTTTTATACAGATTGAACTAGAAAAAAAAGATTCTTTGAATTTTTTTAATAAACAAATAATCGATTTACTCGAAAGCAAATCTCAATAAAAAGAAATCAGTTATGATTCAAAATTTTAAGTTGTAAAGTAGTCGCCTTTTGCAGATTATCTCTTTGTTGAAGACAATAATTAAAGTTTGGTACTGAATGCATGTGATGCTTTAATGTGTCATAATTTTTGAACAACCTGTGTTAATTTTATCATGAACATCAAAACTTTATTTATTCATTTTTTTTTTTGCAACTGTGCAATCAATTACCGCAAACATTCCAGGCGTAATGTGGAAACTCTTTTAAATTTCTTCTTCCTTTGAAGCCTAGTGCACCACATCCGTTTCCGATAAAACAAACTATGACCAATATTTGGCCATTTTGTGCGAAACTCAAACGCAAAAACAGCTAAGCTCAGGGACCATCCAATAGCTAAAATCCACCACAGCGAGATCAGATCCCGAAACAGCATCAGTTTATGTTTCTGATCCAATCGAATAGGCAGATGATTTCTTAGCCACATATCCCAGAGACCAGACTCGTAGATTCGCTCATCGTGATCCCGAAATTTATTCTCAAATGGATCCAATCGTGACTGCAAATGGGTGTTCATGATAAGCCATAAAGGTTTCTCCATGACGTAAGCTATGAGGTTGCCAGTTTCACGTTCAATATTTGTTTTGACGTTGTCCACCATGTAATAAGCTGAGGAGCAAATTTGAGGGGTGGCGTATTCGGTTTGCATAATTTTTCGGGAAGGATTGTAGACAGCACGAGAGGTCAGCTGGGGATAAACTTTCAATAAATTTTCAAAATCGCCATTTGCTCCAACGCTCACGTTGAAGGGCGTTGATTGAAGGAATTCCTCCAGCGTCGTGACGTGTTCCTCGTATTGATTACTTATAATGTAAGACAACATTTTTGCCAGGTAGGATTCGTCTAGAAAAAAGAACAGAATCGAAAAAATCAGAACGATGTGATGATTGATTGAGATATTTTGGCGCTGCTCGTTTAGTTGTCCGAAAAATGTCTGACAGAGTATGCATTTTGGACATTGTGCTCGGCAAATGTGGTTCAGCAACTTGGTTATTGCCAATAAGGCAACTATCAGAAGCCATAGGTCCAATTCGAAAGGTTTCAGTAGGTGAAGAAAATAGCTCATAATTCTTCGCTCGGGAACCAACAAACAAACGCCATCAAATCCATGAACCGGTAAATTAGTGGCTTGCAACATTATTGCGGCCATGTGAGGGATAAAATGCAGTCTTCTAAGCGAAATAATAATCGATATATCCTCGATCCTGATCATTGGCTTCATCCATTGGCATGTCGCATTAATCCGTAGGCAAAAAGTGGAAACTAGCCTTGCTGTTGGACCTCGAAGGAAATCATCACCCAAATCATAGAGAAAGGGGTAGAAATAATGTGCCATAGATATGAATGGGACACCGTTCAAGTTAGTTACTCGATCATTGACCAAATAATCCACTGCCGATTTCAGGTCCGATAGAAAAATAAACTCACGCTGAAACCAATCAAAGTGTAACATGCTAGTAGAGTTTTTGCCTACATTATGCATCATCAGCAATGAATTGGGACAGCTGACAAAAGTTGTGAATCGTTCATACGATTTAGCCGATGGCCAATCCAACCATTGATCCGGGTTGTTAAAAATGTTGAACACTACAAACGCTGCGAATCTATCGAAATACTGGCCGATTGTAGTCGCGTAGTTGATTCTTGCCACGTCCAACCCAATGCCATCGTGTAGCAAAATGTACATTCCACATTTTCTTCGCAAAGTTCGGGCCCGTTTAAAATTGACGATCGTGATTGAGTGATCCTTCAGGACTAAGCGTGTCAGAAGATGGTCTAGCAGATCCAACCAAACCGCGGAAGTTGAGTTGTTCAAAATACACAAACCATTGGCAGTTGGTTTGTTGGCGTAGAACTGTTCGATGATTCCCCTTAAATTTAGGATTATTGAAAAATTTCCAAAAACATAAGGAAAGATTGATAAAAGTAACGCTGTTTTGAGGAAATACATCATTCGGCCGTTGAAAACTTATTACTAGTTTGTCATTGAACTTTCAACAATGTTAAATCAACTATGCGGATGGTACTAGGTTGTCGATTTGAGTTCGATTGGACTCAAGGGATGAATCAGAAGATGGACCTTTTCAAGTATGGAGGGCATGAAATACAGTATGACCCATAAAAAAAATCAGGAAACCTTAAAGAGTCTGTTTTGGGTGGTTTTTGACGACTTTTGATGGTTTTTTTGTGTGTGTATTAGCTCTAACCTTCATCTGTCGATTGACGTTAAAAATGCGGTTGTACTGTAAACGGTATATCAACCAGATGTAGGGTAAATGGCAAGGCCGGATTAAAGGGGGGCAAAAAGGGCAATTGCCCCGGGCCCTCCGGCTCAGAGGGGCCCCCCGAGGGAAATTTTTCTTAACATAACTTTAATCATACTACTACAAATCCGTGAAAAGAAATCAAAACTAGATAATCGGAATGAAAACTTGAAATATAAAAACTAAAAGGCCCACGTGAAAAAATATTTAGATTAGTTTTTGTCTTTAAAAGTTAAGGGGCCCCCTAGAGTATGCAATGAAGGAGCTCTTCCACATTTTGAGAGCTGAGAATATCAAAGTCTTCTGGACAAAAACGAATTTGAAAAAAAAAATTAAGAAGAATATGAGGCGAAACACCTCAAATTTTCATTTTCTATCGAAACATATAAGTAACGATATTCTGTACAGAACAGGTAAAATTTAAAAAAAAAACATCTCCTCATTTTCATTACATTCAAACGTCTTGCACAAAAATAATGTTTGTTGTTACGTTAAGTTTCCAAGTTAAGGTTTTCTGCACTTAAATAGCAGCTTGTTTCGCTTTATGATAAACGTTTCAGAATTTCACACGGGCAGTATCCGGATTAATAAAGTGTATTATAATAACTTTTCACCTTTCAATCATTATTATTGAAATTTTCATTGGTTTATAAATTCTTAACCCTTTTCCTCCCTATTTTTGAAAGTAAAATCTTTAAAAAAAACTGTAGTTGCTTAAATTGGACCAATCGACAGTACAGGGTTTCTTCATTGAATTTCTTTACCAATTTCTGTCTTAGACTTGAAATTTGTACTGGAACATTTTCAACTGATTTATCCAAAATTTTATCATCTTCTGTAGTGAATATATTGAATTCAGCAGATCATTTTTCCAAATGATCACTCTCAAATTATCATAAAAACGATTGTGTGATTTTCTTAATATCAATATTTCTATGATCTTTTTCCAGATTAAATTCATTGGAATTTTCAAGTCTTGTGTTGGTTCTTCAGTTTCATCATTTGTCTGAATTTTGAAAATTGGGGATCTTTGTTTAGAGTAAGGCTGTCAGAATTTTTTCAGCACGTACCCGGGCCGAACAAATCCAGGCTATTTTAGCTAAAAACCTGGAAAATCCGAGCATTTGATTCCAAAATGTTGACCAAAAATCCGGGCAATATCTGGGCATAATTGATCAAATCCCAGGAAATACTCAACACAAATCGAGAAAAAAAATTATTTTTTTTTCATCAGCATTTTCTAAATCGTATTATAAGCTTTCCAAAAAAACTTTTTTTGTATTAATTTTATAAAACTTGCTCAAAAAATTCCGTTTGGGAACAAAACAACAGAATATGATTTTCTCTGTTTGTTATGGCAAATAATGTGAATAAATCCCTGCAAAATCCAGGCTTTTTTAAATTAAATCCAGACAATCGGGCCGGACCGGACTTTTGTTAAATGTTGTGTTAAATATCCGGGCAAACCCGGATAAAACCGGGCAACATGGCAACCTTAGTTTAGAGTACTAAACTCATTTGGATTCCGTATCTGATTTTAATCAATGATAACTGATTCTGTGTTTTAAACATTTAATCTATATTCTCAATTTTTTTTCAACCAATCATTTTTGCACTAATAACCCTTTGGCTTTGAGGGCATCGAATGAAACTGATTAATCTGATGAGAGTCATATTCGAAAACATCTCATGAAAAGATTTTTTTTGTGTTTCATGGACATAAAATTGAAATTCACATTCGGTGCAATTTCTGCTTTTGCTCTGATTGTAGCTTTGTATCTCTTTTTTTAAATTTAATTCATATTTTGTTTCTTTAAACTTGATTTGAAATTATGATTTAGATTTGGGACACTGAATTTTGGTTCTGAATATAACGTGATTTAAAGTTTTGAATTCTTAAACTCTGATATCTGTATCTCTATGGAATATGGGTTTAGTTATTTTGTTAATTTTTTTTAATTTTTTTTTCTATGTTTTAAATCTTCAAGATACTTCCTAATTGTCACTAGGTAAATATTTCTCGAATTAGCACAAACCAAACGATCAATGATTATATGAAAATCAAATATCGATCTGGTAATTTTTTTTTAAATTAGAGAATTTTAGTTGATGATAAGGGTTTAAAAAAAGAATTAAATTTGCATTTTGCAGCTTAAATTAGAGTTTCCATTTCTAAGAAATTTCTAAACTCTTGCGCAATGTTTGCACGTGATTGATAAACAATTTTTATTTGAGATACTAGAAACTATTTTCTACGCAGACAACATGGCTATTTGAAGATAGTATACTGAACTCACCTCTAGTTTTTTAACACGTTTAAAAGCTTTTGTATATTCTGGGTAGCATTTGAAAAAAAAAATTGAATTATAGGGGCCCCCCGAGAAAAATTGCCCCGGGCCCCCGATGGCTTAATCCAGCTCTGGTAAATGGTCTTGAGTGGAACGCCGAAAACTAATCCTTAGCGGAAGTATTTACTTTTCTTGGCAATGATTACTTATGAATTTTATCGAAATGTTGAAGAAAAAAAATTTTCAGGATCTTTTCATACAAGCTTTGTCATTTTTGCAAAAATTTTTTAAATGAAATAATGATATTTCAAGCTTTTAAAACATACGCCTTTTCAGCTGTTATTTTCACCAACCTATGCTGACTTTGAGCGTCAATTTATGTAAACCTTGAACGTTATGAATGATTCTTAATGACTGACATGGTAGAAAAACTTATAAAAAGCATCATTCGGGTTTTTTTTCACAAGTTTTCCATCACAATATCAATTTAATACGAAATTTAAAAAAAGAAAAATATGATCTGGAGTGAAACTACTTGCTTCAAAAATAAAGCACTAGGTGGGCTGCCTTATGTCTCTTGCACGCAGTTTTTATCCCCGAATTTATGCAGCACCTTTGTATTTTTCTTATTATATTAGCTTTAGGAACAGAAAAGATGTAAAATTAATTTCGAATAGAACCAAAAATTGCTTGAATTTGTGTCGAAGCGAACTAAAGCATGGATCACCATGTGTTACGCAATGTGCGACCACGCCTCCATTATCAATCAGCCCCCATCAGAAGGCACCTGCACTGCTTTAAACCAATATAGAAAAAGAGATAGGACTAGGTAGACAGGAGAATGTAAACAATGATCAGTTCGGATTATCATCATGCAGAATTTTATCTGATACCTCACGTGTTGAACAATATTGTTTCATTCGAATCAACTTAAATTTAAGGCATTTAATTCGCTCTCAACTTACCAAGGTGTATTAAAAACCGAAACTAGACAGGGAATCGTGCTTTATTCAAAGGTAAAAACCATTTGCTGAACACTAATAGTGCTAGAAATGACCTTCTGTTCATCTTAGGATTTCCTTGGTTAGCCACTCCGTCTAGGGACGGAACGACTCACGATAACTATAACGTGTGACTAGGACTCAAAAGGTAACAATTGTTCATTTAATTTGCTACTAAGATTGTAGACCCTAAAACAAAATAACTTTCAAGTCAGGAGCTACGTTGAGTTAATCGCTGCTACCGTACTGGACAGGATACCGGGTACACGAAGATTTAGCAAAAAGAAACACTAAACGTAAGTTGATTGCAAACTTAGAAAGTAAGTTAAAAAACGAAAGGATTATTGAAAGAAAATTGTAATCTATTGCAGGAGAAATTTAACGGTTGTATTAAAACGAAACCTGTTTAAATTCACGGAGTTTTTTCGATCTTGTTGCCCCTGACGGGAACACCATGAATCTGGACGCACTGTTTATTATACCATTGCGCTCCTAGTTGTTGGATCTGGAATGTTTTGACAGTACTTTGTTCGGAAATGTTTCTTCTATCAGTGCTGAAAATTTCATTACGATTCGTTTTGTTCCAAAAAAGTTACACGTGATGGAAGCCGCGAGACGAAAATAAATTTTGGACACTCACGTTAAAAACCGATGTGGTCGGGTTAAAAAAATCGCGAAATCGTTAAAAATGCTCAAATCAACCGTGTGCAGCGTTCTCAAACGTTTCCGTGAGATGCATACTATCGATCGGCAGGTTCATACCAAGCGTTATAGCGGACCTAAGAATCAGAAACTGCATTTGGAGGTGTTGAGAATGATCAAGGAAAACATAGGGTAGTCGGACTACGAGATCGCCAAGAAATTCAACGTCGACCGGTACACCGTCAGAAGGATCAGTCTCCGCGAAGGAATACGATCCTATCGGGCCAGTAAGCAACCAAACCGGACATTTAAGCAGAATTTATTAGCCAAAGGACGTGCCCGGAAGTTATACAACAAGATTCCAACGAAGTACGACAGATGCATCCTAATGGATGACGAAACGTACGCGAAGATGGATTTTGGGCAGCTTCCTGGCCAGAAATTTTATAAAGCCACTGCAGTGGTGCACTGCACTGGTCGGAGTGATGTCCCCGCATAGTTCAAATTCGTTTCTGCCGATAAATTGGCAAGAAAGTGTTTGATCTGGCAAGGTATTTGCAGCTGCGGACGAAAAACCCCGGTTTTTGTGAAAAACAAGACCATGGACTCCGAAATGTACAAGGAGGAGTGCCTTAAAAATGTTTTTTTTTTCTTACAATAGATCTCACAAAAGACCAGTAAAGTTTTCGCCAGATTTGGCATGCTGCCACTACAGCTAGGAGGTAGGACTACAGTGGTATTGGGCCAACGGGTGAATTTTGTTGAAAAGGACATCAACCCACTCAACTGCCCTCAATTCCACCCTATCGAAACATTTTGGGCAATTGTCAAGCAGAAGATGAAGAAAAATGGTAGGACGACTCGGGAAGCAACAGAGATGAAAAGAATGTGGAACAAAATGGCCGCTGAGGTCAGTGAATAGGGTGTCCAAACTTTGATGAGTGTTTCTCGACGAAAGTTCTAAATTTTATAAAAAAAAACATCGAAATATTTTTTTTTCTTATTTTTTCTTTGAAGTGCAATAAAAACCCTACTTTTTTTTTTCGTTAACATAGCTCCGAGATAGACCCGTTTTAACGCGTCCAGATTTGTAGTGATCCATGCTTTAAACCAAACACACAAAAAGTTAAATTATTGGGTTACAAAAAATGTTTTTGATAGGAAGGAGGAGGAACGCTTTCATACATAATTTTTGGCATAATTCGAGAACATATGAAGCCAATAAAAGGTTATGTCATAATTTCAGAACTGGAATCAATCTATTGGCATTTGGGATTGGGATTTTAAGAAGCATGGAAATCGGATTCAGAAATAACTATTTTATCAATTATTTTCTTTATTCTATAAATGAGTTGTTTAGAGCAAGGTTGCCGAAATCACAGAAAAAACTGTAATTTCACAAAATTTTGAGCAAATTTTCACACAAAATTTTGAAATATTCACAAATTTCACAGAATTTTTGATTGGATTTCCAAAATCTGAATTCAAAAACGCCTTTCTTTAGAGTAAAGTAGTTTTTTTTGCAAAATCTGTAATTTAGCCCTCATCCGTCCAAGATATTTTTACCCGTAACAGTCCCCGGAGTGTCAATTTGACACTCCTGACTAAATCCACACACTTCCTTGTCTCCCAACCAATATTAACGAAATTGATAGTTTTGGAAACCTCGTAATGTTACTCAAATATATTTTCAGGAAATATTCACGTACAAATTTTCAGTTTTTCGTTATTCAAATTTTAAGAAAATGCGAAAAAACATGCTTCGGAAAAAGGCTGTAGATGCTACGGAATGCTCAAGAAAAAATTCACTTAGTGTCCAAGAACGTGGAAATTAGAAGCTATACGTTGCACATATTTTTTTTTTTTTTTAAATTCATTTAGAGCATGACAAAAAAAAGTGGTGTAAAAACCGTACTTTTCAATCAATGTACTGTCAAAATTGTTTAAGTTACACCAGGTAAATTTTGAAAACTGGATTGAAAAGTTGACGTAAGTAGGCATGTTTTTGAATTTTGTACATTCAAGTATTTTAGCGCTAATGTAATTACACCACTGGAATCGGTTTGAACTTTTCTTTCTGATGAATGTTTATTTATTTTCGTTAATTTTGCGTAAATTAACTCCAAATCCAGTGCAAAGTTAATTATAACAAAGGAAATATAAGTATTTACAAATTTACAAAAGGTTCGAAAAGCTACCTTTGAAAATTCTTCAAAAATTTCGTCAATCTAGAAATGCAAAAATGTGCCAAAAAACCGTCAACAATTTTGACAATTAATTCATTGAAAAATACTTTTTGATTTCACTTTGATACATTTTTTTGTCTTTAAAAAAATCAAAAACATATGAATGTATATCCTGAAGTGCAACGTATAGCAAACTTCAGCTTTCTTAAGCAGTAGGTGTTTTTTCACATCCATAGTTCATCTTAAGTCTTTTAAAAATCATGTTTTTTTAGATATTTTTTTTTCTTAGACTTTGAATAACGGAAAACTGAAGTACTGTAGCTGAATAATGTCTGAGAAACATATTTCAATTACATTACGAGGTTTTCAAAACTGAAAATTTGTAAAAATCTGTTGAGATATATAACGTTTTTCAGCGTGCAGTGTTAAAATGACACTCAAGGTCTGATTAAAGATTTTTTCCTGGGCTTTCATGGTGCGTCCATTAAAAAATTAATGATGCATAATTAAAGATTTCAAGAATTCATTGCGGGTCCCTCTAATTTTTTTTCTAATTTGGTTCACCCGAAACAAGTTACAAGCCGCCAAACATCTTATTATGGTGTCATATTGACACTTATGAGCGGATAAGGGTTAATATGGATATCTACATGCCTGAATGATTTAAATAGTATTTCAATTAATTAACATCAAGAAAAGTTTTTTTGAACCTTGATGACAGATTTTTGCATTTTTTTTATGGGTCATACTGTAAAAAACTCAGCAGTAACTTTTTTACATTTTATCACTTTTACATCTGCAAAACATTGTAAACGACTTAAAATTTCATTGATAATCAGTTTTCTGAATTGGATTGTGGGCTGAAAGACAATTCAGTGTTCGCTGTTGGAATTTATATGATTTATTCCGAAACTGCACAGAAATTTTATAATATTCATCCCGTGCTAAGTGTTGTTTAAAAAATGACACGAACTTAAATCGAATTCTCTCGGAAGCGCGTGAATACTTTCGAATCATTTATTCATTAAAACTGTGTGGATGGTATAAACAGATTGACAGATTGGTAAAAAAAAATAAAAGTTACATGTTGAAAAAAATACAAATTTTTAATATTTCTGCTGATTGGACAGGATTGGACATTCCAATAAAGATTAAAGATTCAATCATTCACAAATGATTTCTGGAATTAAAAAAAAAGTTTCGTATGAACTTTTAAAATGATGTTCGTAAAAAATGCATTTTCAACACATATATCTTAACTTCTCATAACTTTCATAACATCATTTATAATTAAAATTGAAGTAAAAGTAATATGAAAAACTTCATTGGGACTTAGTCATCAATCCTCTACTTCAAAATTTAAGAAGACTGAATTAAATTTAGTACTTATCATGATCTGAGACTAAAAATAGTAAAATATTATCTGAATTCAGGCCCGTGCCAAGGATCCGTCCAAGGGGAGGTTTTCGAAAAATTCAATATTCAAAATCATGTTTCGTATCATGAGCTAAAAATGTGCAAGAAAGTTAATCTTAGGTATTGAGGTTTACGATTTTGAAATCAAAATTTCAGGCACCCGAGGAAATAAACAAAGAATTATCATCAACATTTAAGCATAGAATACATAATTCGGAACTGAAAAAAATAGGGCAAAGAAATTATATATGGGAGAGTGGGGTATCGTGAGCCATGGGGAAACGTGGGCCACTTTCAATATCTCAGATGTGTGTTGAGATAAAAATCTCAAACCAACTGTCATCGTCGTCGCTTTGCGTGAGCATGTATTCCTATATGTTGTTGACTAAAATACGCATCATATGCTTTTTTTATTTATCAAGCTAAAAAAAGTTGGAAAAATTTACTTACATAATTAAAAAACCACCCGCTAATTTCATCGATGGGGAACCTAAAGTGCATAACACAAATATGCTCATACGCTTATGATCTTAGTTTTGTCATGATCTTTCACGTGGAAAAGGAATTTTTGATGAAGCAGCAATAAGTCACACAAACGCAACCAATTTGCAAATCATAGCTTGTGGGGAATCGTGGGCCACACATCTTGAATCACCTATATTTTTATGTTTTTATACACATTCAGAATTTAAAATACGTTTTACTTATCTGCAATGTTTTCTTATGCCAAATAAAGCGTTATGAAAAATATTTTGTCCATCCTATATAAGAAATTTTGCCGACACGTTCGCGAGCCAGGTTTTGGAATCTATGCGAACATACACAGCTCTCTTTTTTATTTTATCATCTGAAATTGCTTTTAAATAACGAAATGAATTAGGAAATCCCAGTTTTGGGTCAATTCATAAACTTTGCATGATATTTGATCAATTTGGATTTGGGGGCCCACGATTCCCCACCATTTTTCAAAATCCAAAAAATATTGCTTTTTTTAAAACAGTCAAAATTTGGGGAAAATAACTTATTAAAAAATTTAAAAAAATACCTTATGATACCTTGAAAATGTAGAAAACCATACCATTTTTTATTTTTATTTTATTTTTTATATTAAAGAAGTTATAGAACAACGAAAAAAAGTGGCCCATGATTCCCCACTCTCCCATACATTAAAAAAACTTAAACATGAATATAGAATAATATCATAATTTTCGTATTTTTAATAAACACAGAAAATCATAAATATAAAAATAAATGCTCAAATAAAAAAAGAAAAAATACGTAAATTAGCACTAATAGCTTCAGAATTATAAAATTAATTTTGGATGATGTTGGAAATTAACTATGGAATAAGGTAATTAGAGCTCACATTCCCGGCTATCGGGTAGTTGTCATTATTTCGTTAAACTTATATTGATAGTTATTTAATTATTTCAATTTAATAATTTTTAATTATTTAATTTAATTAAATTATTTTAATCATTTTTTTTTTTAAACTGTGACCCAAAGATGGGTCTTGACTCAAACATTCAGTCAGCGAAACTTTTTTTGTAGAGAAATGAATCCAACTTAGATGAAATTTCAGGGACTAGATATGGGAAAATTGATGTTGAAAAACATGCGAAAAAAATTCGCCTTGTCTCCCGGTGAGACTTGAACCCACATCTTGCGCCTCTCCGGGGCCCATGTATTAACATTCTACTACAGGAGACCAACCTGGCGTATGAATATTATACTGGTTGAGTGTCGATGTCTATCGGAATGAAGGGAATAGTTCTCCCATGTGATCATAATCATTTTTCTTGGTCTATATCTATTCCCATCTTTTCATCTTACGGTAGTTGGACTCAAATTTGGATATTTTAGGCACGGCAAGGTTTGCATTGCCTTCTCATATACTGCACGGGTTGTCAGTTATGATGAGAAATGATGCGTTTGCCGTATTTGGATATCCAACCAAATTCGGTGTTTGGCACCGCCTTATTTTCTATTTTTAAACTGTGACCCAAAGATGGGTCTTGACTCAAACATTCAGTCAGCGAAACTTTTTTTGTAATAATAAAATAAGGCGGTGCCAAACACCGAATTTGGTTGGATATCCAAATACGGCAAACGCATCATTTCTCATCATAACTGACAACCCGTGCAGTATATGAGAAGGCAATGCAAACCTTGCCGTGCCTAAAATATCCAAATTTGAGTCCAACTACCGTAAGATGAAAAGATGGGAATAGATATAGACCAAGAAAAATGATTATGATCACATGGGAGAACTATTCCCTTCATTCCGATAGACATCGACACTCAACCAGTATAATATTCATACGCCAGGTTGGTCTCCTGTAGTAGAATGTTAATACATGGGCCCCGGAGAGGCGCAAGATGTGGGTTCAAGTCTCACCGGGAGACAAGGCGAATTTTTTTCGCATGTTTTTCAACATCAATTTTCCCATATCTAGTCCCTGAAATTTCATCTAAGTTGGATTCATTTCTCTACAAAAAAAAAATATTTTAATCATTTTAAAATAAACGGTTTTTGTAAAATTCCAAGATGTAAGCTTGAATTCAGTTCAATTAAATAAGCAGAAAATACAGATTTTTGTCTTTTGAATGTATTAAATCATCAAAGTCGGATATTGAATAATTTATTGTACTCATATTTTTCCAGTTTTTGAACTAATATAAATAATAGACTAATAAAATTCATTTAAGAAACTTACAATTATAATTTTTAATATTCATAATATGACCCGTTTAATTGAAAATTTAAAGCTTTCATTGAAAATGTATAGATTTGAACAGCCCATTGGAATTTGAAAAGGAATAAAAATAAAGGAACTTTGGCAGAACACATTACTAGCTAAGTGAATAATACAGAGTTAAAAAATGCTAAACGTTCCCGATCAGGAGGGAAAAACAAATTTGTAGTTTTTCGAAACAAATTAAAGCAGGCATGTCAAACTCGTTTAGGTGTGCGGGCCGCATTAAAAAAATTCTATGACGTAGAGGGCCGCAGCCAAAGTCAGTTAGAAAACATAACATATTAGTTTCGCGGAGATAAGATACAATACAATGGAATATAGTTATAAGTAAACTTGGAATGAAATATTGCGTTATGTTTTTATTACAGTTTTTAATGTTTAACATTCTTATATTAAAATGCATTATATCTATTGTCCTGATGCTTGACATCTTTTCTGAAATACTTGTTTATTAATATCAGGTTGAAGTTAATTTGTCACTGACACTTCCATTATTGATGATAAATTTGTATCAGATAATCTCGAATGATGAGAAGTTTTTGTAGCTTTCATTATGGAAAAAAACTGCTCACATAGATAGGTACTTGCAAACATAGCAAGAATTCCGGAAACATATTTCTGTAACTCAACGTAGCGTTCAGGCAAATAGTTGTAAAATTTTGGTACAACCACTTCAGAGTATTTCGAATCGCACTGCAGCTCTATCAACTCTAGTTGCAAATTATCAGCAGCATTTTCAGGAGCAAACGAAAATGGAGATAAAAACAACGAAAACTCTTGCTCGTATGAATTAAAGTCACCAAAACGGCTTTTGAATGCATCTTTTAACGACTCTAGGTGAAGTACGTATTTACCAAATGATGTAGCCTTATTTGATCTTTTCAGTTCTTGACACGTACAGAATTGCACAAGGTTTGCTTTGGAAATTTGCTTGATCCATAATCGTAACTTCACTTGAGAGTTTTTTACATCATCACAAGCAGTTATTTTTTTTCTTTTACTTGAAGTTTGAGGTTCAAATCTTGCAGGTGGCCAGTGAGATTAACGGCAAATTCCAAATCCTGAACCCAGTCGTCTGCTTGAAAATGTTCAACAGGTTCACCTTTCATTTCCAAAAATAATATTATTTCCTCTCGTAGCAAAAAAAAAATCTTTTTGATATTTTGTTGCAGGAAAGCCAGCGTACTTCTGGCTTTCCTGCAACAAAATATCAACATTCTCTACAATCGAATTCATGTTCAATGTCTTCCAAAAATGTCGAAAATTGGCGATGATTAAAGCCACGGGAACGAATAAAATTTATAGTATCTGAAACTGGTTTTTGCACTTTTTGGAACTTTAATTGCTTTGCGCATAATGCCTCTTGGTGAATAATACATTGAAAATCAGCAAATTTGAAATTGCTATCAGTCTCCCTTATTATCGCTAGCAGTTTTGCACCATTAGTTGTATTAAAATCTTTATTCAGTGCGTATATCAGATTTTCATAATTTTATCTTCATACTTTTTAGAACGGACAAACACTACAACTTCCCGAAAAGTATATGGAAAATCGCACAACAAAAAAACTTTAAAGCGTGCTATCTCGAAAGTAGCTTTTGTGCACTTATACACCTTTGGCTCTGAGGGCCTCATATAATGTGATAGCAATTGTTTACAAAAAACTGAACTTTATTATTTGACGTCAAGTTTCAAATTTAAAATCGACCTCTGAATCCGAATAGAAGTCAAAAAATAGCTGCGAAGAGCAGTTTATTGGTCAGATTATAGAAAAAGATAATTTTATAAACAGTAGCTGAAGATACTTTTTTAAAAACATAATTATTTTTCATTTTACAGTATTTCAAAAACTGCTCTAATCAGATTTTTCAGATTTTATAATTTTTAATTTACGAATAAAAAATATCGTTACTAGAGATATAAAAAATATATGCTGTTTATACACACGTATTCGGATAGGTTTGAGACAATAAGAAGACTCCAGCGGTGGGATATGTTTTTGTTCGATTCCTGTGCAACCAACACACTTGCCGCAAAATTAACTGAACGTTAAACAAGTGGTCACTGAAATAAAATTATTCGGGGCTACAAATTTAATCACGGAAATTATATGATTATGTAGGATGTGCTTTTTCACAATGAATATTGTTGATTTACACGCTTTCGTACATCTTCAATTTAAAAATTATCACAATATGTCTGTTGTTCCTTCGGTAGAACCAAAATAATAGAACCAAATTACTTGGAAGATATTTATGTTGATTACGCTATGAATGTTTACACACAATCTTACACGGAAGCGGGAATCGCCCCAAACTATGGTTCAGAGCAACAATGTTACGCGTATTTTTCTGAGAGGAAATTTGAACATCGAAAAACATTTGCATTAACTTGAAAACGTTACATTCAACTTTAGTTTTTTGCAGTAATATTTTACATAAAAATCAGTGGTGTATTTTTTTGCAACAATTTAAGACGGGGCTACGCGGGCCGCATTGACCAAGGCCGCGGGCCGCATGCGGCCCGCAAACCCCCAGTTTGACATGCCTGAATTAAAGTCATGACATCCATTTTCTCGAGATTTTTTTTTCCTTTGGGCGGTTTGTTTTTCGTCTCTATGGTCGAGGCGTCGCGAACATACGTCGCGAAAGGATAGTTACCATGGCATAGCATACTGATCAGTGGGAATATTTTTGCGCGTATTTCTCAACCAAGAATATTTTCAATTCAAGGGGTGTGGCGATATGAAGCCTTGATGTGATATTTTTCCTACTTGATTCCTAGCTCATTTGTACAGCACATGGTTATGAATGACGCCTAAATGTGATCCAGATTGACATTTTGCCGATCGAATAAAACATATACATTATTTTTGACAAAATCTGAAATTGAAAAGTCCTAAGAATCCATTTTGAGAGATTTTCTTTTATTTGAGGGGTTTGTTTTTCGTCTCTATGGTCAAGCAAAAGTCGCGTCGTCGCAAGTGGATAGTAATCAAAACATTGATCGCTGGAAAAATTTAACAATCAGGCGCCTGTTTCTCAAGCAAGTACCCTTCTGTCAAATTGCACGGTGGGGCAAGGGCATACGTCGAACTTTTAAGAAATTCATCTTCAAAATGATTCAATATGTTGGAAAGACCAGAAGGGGTGTTCCAAATGTTGAAACTGAAGCGGATATTTAAAATTCTAATATGTTTTTGTAAATGAAGGCCATTTGCTTTGAACAGCATTCGTAAAAAGTTGAATTACGAACATAAATTTATACTGCTGGAATACTGCAGATATATCAATGAAACTTGATAAAACAAACAAACAGATATACGTATTAAATCCATTTTGAAGCCATTTCTCTGACGCATCTGAAAACAAGCTTTGCATTAACATTTGCCTGGGAAAACTTTGGGAAAACTTCAAGCTATAATGCCTCATGTCCACGAGTTTGGCATATGGCGATACATTTTTTAACATAATCTTGGCGCAAAAAGGATAGATATTCAAACTGCTGCGAAGGGCGAGGATGGTGAAAAAAGCCGCTTTGAAAATGTTTATTAAAAATCCTTTTCATCGTTTTTTTTTTTCAAATTTCGTTAGCTACATACATCATCTAAAGCTAATCAGGGGCTGGAAGTGCTCATAATACAGAATTTTAGAAATATACGCAAAAAACTGTCCCGATTCACGCTATTGATCGGTTTTCAAGATACTATTTCCATAAAGTACAATATGTAATAAATTCCAATGTGCGAATCTTTTTCTTTCAATCAGAAATTTATCAGCCTACCTTCTTCAAGCAGTGGGTCACAAAATTAGAAAAGATGGGGGAGCTCCCATGTAAGTCTAAGATAAAGAGCTCTTCAATATTTTAAAAGAGAGTTTTTATGCGTATGGATATTTGGCATAAGGGGATTTTTTTTTATTATCTGACAATTTGCGCCGGGGGTCTTCAGATTTTCCCCAAAATTTAAAATTTGGTTCATTTTTGCGACTTAAAAACACATGTATTTTTTCAGATTTCTAACATTTTTATTTTTTGAGTTAGCTTCGGTTAGATTTTTTTGTAAATAAAAAATAACCATTTTTCAAAGCTACATAACTCTGTTGTTTCTCAACGAAAATTATAAAATAGCACATCAAAATGCATTGAAATTTTATCAGCTTTCCAAATAGAATAGTTAAAAAAAAATAAATAATGACCTTCAACATGAAAAGTTGTAATTAAACTTTAAATTGCGTCTAAAAGTACCGTCTGCACCACCGAATATTTTGCAAAAAATACCGTTGTATAGCTCGATTCATGATGTAACTTTCATCTGAAGACACCAAAGTGGGCCATTAACACCTTGAAGAGTTATGAAAGAAATAATGACAATAAATCTCTTTTTTTGCATCGAAAACAAACAGTGGTCGAACAACTGCACTCACATATGGAGATAGCAAGCACTTCTAACAATATGAAAACAAAAGAACTCACCAAAGCAGGTACAAAACACTACTTTTTCGTGCTTTGTAGAGTGTTTGCAGCAAAACTGACTTTAAATTTTAACCAAAATTCTGAGTATCGTATTGTTTAAGTGATATAACTAATAATGGGAATGTTGCTTTTACAACCTGGTCATATACTATATAGCTTATAAATTTTTCGATCAAAGATCATTGTGAAGCATAATCAATGCCAATAGTAGAAGGTTCAGTCCCTGTGTTTGGGATCACAAAAATGTGATTAAAAAATGAAATATAGACGTGCTTTACATAGTTTTTATATCGGGAGCTAAGCACTGGACACCAAAATCCTTTCCCATTGATCAAAAAAGTATGAGAAAGTGGCACAAATGTTGTAGAAATAATCAAAGAGCTCAGTATGGCCAGCCCAGGCTGTAAAATGATGAAAATATGATATTTTTACCGTTTTCGTTTTCTACATTCGCCCAGTTTTGAGGTTTACCATACTAGAACGAACATCATTCGTCGTCAGTGTTTTGCTACCTCGATCACTCACTCACGAATATTCAGTGTTCCACCGTCCTTAAAATCTGGGAAATTAGAGATGCAAAATTCAGCGCATAAACTTCTAAAAATGACAGTTAAATGCGCATAACTTGTTGTGACCTGGTGCAAAACTGGGTATAAACGAATACGTTATTAGATTTTTGGATATAACATGAAGTCAGTTAAGCTGCAAACAATCTACCGCCCCTTCTTTCATAACAGTCCCATATACAAAAAAAAAGCAAGCGAGACAATCAGCTTTTTCTGTTTTGGAATATATTTTTAAATT
This sequence comes from Uranotaenia lowii, assembly GCF_029784155.1. Taxonomy (NCBI): domain Eukaryota; kingdom Metazoa; phylum Arthropoda; class Insecta; order Diptera; family Culicidae; genus Uranotaenia; species Uranotaenia lowii. Next base: position 45,161,536 of record NC_073693.1, read on the forward strand.
ATGACCACCACTTTCAGCATAAACGAAAATCGTTTCTAGGTTGTCATAATAAATCGTTAGGCCTGAAATTTCCGAAATTGGGTTATTGGTAAGGTCGAGAGCACCATTTTTATTCATTATGGGACTGTTAATCGACCATATTTGGAATCTTTTTCGAATCTACTAGCATAACTGTCCCATACAAAATATGTTTTTCTCACCAAGCTACTTTCTAAGACTTAAATTTGATCATTTTTGAACTTCTATATGCAATTGTCAGGAAAAGAAACATACTTTTGCAAAAAAATATCATGAATTCTACATTGTAAGTTGAATCTTTTTACGATTTTTGATTGCATCCGATAGTTTTTCGCCCAGGATGTCATTCCTAAGAAAGTCAGACCTGCCTTCGAAAACTAGTGTGCATCATTCGACATCAAGTGAGTTAAAAATGTGTTTAAATGATTCAAAGCAATAAACCAAAGACTATTTCGCCGAAAGAAACATTGAAAAGTAACCAAATCCGTGGTATTTCACATATGAGACTGTTATTCAGGTATATTTCATATAGGACAGCCACGAATTGATTTTTTTTTCGAAATTTCTAGAACAAAACCTCTTTTTTTTAGTCTTTTATGTTGAAGCCTTATAGTGACCTAAAATGACGAAAATTCATATGGGACTGTTATGCGAGTAAGGGCAGTCTGAAAAGGACGAAAAAACAGTTACCAGCTTTGATAAGTTCTTTTGTTTCCATGTTGTTAGAAGTGCTTGCTATCTCCATATGTGAGTGCAGTTGTTCGACCATTGTTTGTTTTCGATGCAAAAAACCCGATTTAATACACTTGACAGTGGATTGTAGCCTTTCTTACAGCCTGTAAATTATATTTGGGTACATATGTCACAAAATGAATTATGATTAATGAATTTCATACGCAGTAAATCCAAAAAGAATTTAGGAAATAAAAATTTGAAGTTTTTAATTGGAGATTTTTGAATGACTAGATTCTGGAATATCTTGTAAAATTTCGTTTCTATGACATTATAATCTAACTCAATTTACTCTTTTTGGAGTTATAGCATATGGTAACTTCAAAATGGAAGGGGTATAAAAATTAAGAATACAATTTGAAAAATGATGCATGACCATGTATTTCAAATAATCCAACCTCTCAAGTAATGGATACATAGATAAAATTATTGGATAAAATTTCAATTGCTAGAGTAAAATACGATACCGAAACGTAGAAAATCGGTAGAATAAATTTTGAAAATCAAAATTTTGAAAATTTTTAAATCGCAATATTTTTAATTATGTAAGTTTGCCATTTTTTCAATTGCCAAATTTTTCAATTTTGTCAATTTTGTCAAATTTGTCACTTTTGTCAAATTTGTCAATTTTGCCAGTTTTGTCAATTTTGTCAGTTTTGTCAATTTTGTCAATTTAGTGAATTTTGTCGATTTTCTGATTGTCAATTTGGCCAATTTTAACAATTTTTTCAATTTTCTAAGATTTTGTCAATTTGTCAATCTCTTCAATTTTGTCAATTTTGTCAATTTTGTCAATTTGGTCAATTTTGTCAATTTTTTTAGTTTAATCAATCTTGTCAATTTATGAATTTTGTGGATATAGTGAATTTAATCGATTTTGTCTTAGTCAATTTTGTCAATTCTGTCAGTACTATCAATTTTGTCAATTTTGTCAATTTTGTCAATTTTATCAATTTTGTCAGTTTTGTCAGTTTTGTCAATTTTGTCAATTTAGTGAATTTTGTCGTTTTTGTCATCGTCAACTTGGTCAATTTTGCAAATTTTCTCGATTTTGTCAATTTTCTCAATTTTGTCAATTTTATAAATTTTGTCAATTTTCATGATTTTGTCAACTTTGTCAATTTTGCCATTTTTGTCAAATCAGTGAATTATGTCAAGTCAGTCAAGTTTGTCAATTTCGTCAATTTGGTCTATTTTGTAATTTTTTTTTTTAATTTTGTCAATTTTGTCATTTTTCTTTTTTTCAACCTGGCCAAAATGGTTAATTCGGATAGTTTTATCTGTTTCTTCATTCAACTTTGTCGAATATTATTATTAGCTTTTTAGCTTTATATGCATGTTCCAAAAAAAAACCAAATGCTTCAAACTCTACTATGGAGGGCTTGGTGGCGCTACTGTTTGGTTGTTATTTTCCACTGGCTCCAGCAAGTGAAAGTTCGGATTGACTTCCAAGCCGTCCTTGTTTTTTCTAGACACCAACCCCAACAACAACAACGCAACAATTGCACAGGTTTTTCGATGCGAACGAAAAGTTTTCATCGCGCAACGTTAGATCTGGAGAGAGGAAGAGAAAAGGGAACAAAAAAAAAACCAAGCCCGAGAGCTTAAAGCTCGAGAGGATTCAGTAGCTTTTGTCCTATTGGATTCAATTTGCTTCCACGGGCGAAATTCTCTCCTGTCGTTCGTGCTTAGAAAAAGCTCCCTGAGCACGAACGGCACGTGAGAAGATGAGATGGTGTGCATACATCGTCCGCGTTCCCTCCCGTGTCGTTTTCCCCTTCTCAGAGCAATCTTTGCTTGAGAATCTATCGTTGGGCGAGACGGGACTTACCATCACTATAGAAATATGCGATGTGAGGGTCTAGTCCTTCGGCTTGAGTCATTCGAATTTGGGGTTGTACCTCGTGTTGCAATCCCTTTACATGAATTTTAATTTTGGGTAACAGTCCCGAATTTAAATTTTTGGCTACTGTTCGCCTTAGGGTGGACTGGTATAAACTTATATAAATTATACGTTTACTAATAATATATATATATTATGACATTTTGTTTACTGACATCTATATGTCATTAAACTCATATTTATCGTTCGATTGGAAGCGCCCTCTGTTTTCGTTAAGGGGAATTACACGGAGTGAAAGCGTACCTAGCGCTTATCGCTCCATGTTTTCGATCATCTTCATGAGTGATTGTTGGAAAATGCTGGCAAGCCAAATGGATACGTTTTTTGGAGTGATGATTTGATGACAATTACTATGAAAATTTATTTTTCAAACTATTTTGTTTTTTTTTCTTTCTTTTATACATTGAAGAGGGAAAAAAATCAAATTTTTTAAGACAAAAATCATTTTTATTGTACTGCCCAGTTTCGCAAAAATGTAGTGACAAAGTTTACAAAAATTCACACCAATACATACAAATACACTGACATCGTCTGAACTCGTCGAGCTGATTCGATAGGTACCTATAAAGGTATATCTAAGACCCATAATTAAGGATCTCACAAATCGACCGATAACTATACCTTTCTGAAAGAAAGGCAAAAAGATATTTATTGTCATTATTTCTTTCATAACTCTTCATGGTGTTAATGGCCCACTTTGGTGTCTTCAGATGAAAGTTGCATCATGAATCGAGCTATACAACGGTATTTTTTGCAAAATATTCGGTGGTGCAGACGGTACTTTTAGACGCCATTTAAAGTTTAATTACAACTTTTCATGTTGAAGGCCATTATTAAATTTTTTTCAACTATTCTATTTGGAAAGTTGATAAAATTTCAATGCATTTTGATGTGCTATTTTACAATTTCCGTTGAGAAACAACAGAGTTATGTAGCTTTGAAAAATGGTTATTTTTTATTTACAAAAAAATCTAACCGAAGCTAACTCAAAAAATAAAAATGTTAGAAATCTGAAAAAATACATGTGTTTTTAAGTCGCAAAAATGAACCAAATTTTCAATTTTGGGGAAAATCTGAAGACTCCCGGCGCAAACCCGTCAGATAATAAAAAAAAATCCCCATAACTCAAAAATAGATGTGACAAATGTTTTTATGGAAGTTCGTAACTTCCCACTTTGGGGAAAAAAGGTGGAAACTCCAAAAATATTGACATTTTTTGAGTCATTTTGAAGCTTTTAAAACAGAGTACAAATTTCAGATCATGAAAACATGTTTAGAGATCAAGCTTCAGTAAATACTATATACCATCTCAGAATTGCAATTCGGAACTCCACCTGCAGCTCTAATTTCAAAGTTGTTGGTTCTAAAACATGATGAGGTTTGATTTAAAAAAATGCTTACAAAAATCTAAATATGAATAATTTTTTTCAAATTACATTTGTTTTTGCAAGGTGTAGCAATGCACACCGGGTCAGCTAGTATATTATAAGCAAAACAAGAATAGTGAAAAATGCATAGAAAACATAAAAAAAAAAAATTAAAAAATGGTCGAAAATTTACTAAAAATTTCTATAATGATAATAAAAATAGTTATTCTGTAGAAATAATTAAAAAAAAATTAGAAAGAAAAACACCATTGGATTTTGGCTACATTCAATTTTGCAACACAAAATGTTCGGGCATGTTGTCAAAATCGGGGTCAAAAGGAGGTCTGTATCTACTTGTATTTGTCTCGTGGCTACTACCTTGTCAAAGTGTAATTAAAGATTTAATCATAAATTTCTGGAGTTATAACGATTGGATTCGAATTTCAAATTATATTATACCTCTTAAGAAAAACACTATCTTGACCAAAGGGTTTTAAAGTGTTATGATTTTAATTTTAAGTTCTATAGTTAAATTTGATTGCAATTCAAAATTTATCCAAAAAATCGCTTTGATATGTCAATATCATATCTGATGTAGGACTTACTTCTGCCGGAGGTGAGTCAAATTTCCGACACGTTTGCAAACACTTATTTTTTAACATCTTTCTGGATTCGATAATTTTCCATAAGAAGATATGAGGGGGTTAATCCGGAAACCCCCTTCACACGGCCTTGTCTGGATTTGACAATTAATTATTGAGGGAATTCTAAATTTTCAAAGTTTTGCTCCAACTTTCAAAAACTGTCCTCAAAAAGAAATTGACCAGCTTTTTTCATATGACAATGTGGATAATTGGTCATTAGTCAATTATCCTGTTGGATCCGTTGGATCTTATTTTACCTAATTTTCTGATATTCATTTCGATTCTTAAAAGGCAATGAACACGGAAAGCTTTCCCTAGTGAATTTTATGGTAACTTGAACATCCGTTCATAATCATTTTTTTTTCCTTCCCTATATCATTCATCCCTTTCAAAAGCTTTGAATCGGTTCTGCTAGGATAAAGCTACTGCCTTCTATCCCTCATTCCCTAGACGTGAACTTTCACATTGAGCGAGATATCCTTCGACCCTCATCCTTTTTTCCTGTGATAATTTGTCGGATAAATGTAGTAAATTCAACCTAGCGTCGAATAGACGAAGCTATTCTAAATATGTAGGGGAAAAGGATTCGGATATCCTTTTTGCTGAATAAGCTCTGGTTATCCGATTGTTCGAAATTGCATACAATTCAAACTTCGATGCGTGTTTGAAACTGTTTGAAACTGTTCGAAATACTACTGAATTTCATGTTTCTACGATTGAGGGTTTCCGGCTAGTGTTGTCCTTCACGTCCCCAGAAATATTGTTGGAATAATATCTTTTATATTTTTATCACAGTCCCAATTTTCGATGGAATAACTAGACAGAATTGGCATTTTACCTTTTTGAACGTCTTCGTTGATTTTCCTCCATCATACTCATTCCATATTAAATGTTTCAAATAAAAAAGCAAAACTTTATTGGACTAAATTAAACGCTTCATATAACTCAGTAATTCCAAATTTGAAGAATTTAGTCATGTAATTGCAGGAATATCAAATGCCAAATTTGAATGTTTTTTAGCTATGATTTCTTCACGCATCCCGGTGTGTCAAATTGTTTGCTTTTATTTGAACCCTGCTCCCAATTTGAACTTATGAAACAAACGTTCAACAAAAACAAAATTTTTGCTTTTTCGAGTACAGTTCTCACTTTTAATTTCCCTTCAACAAGGTGTTAAAATTTTGTAAATATTTATGAAGAAGCCTAGACTTTTATTCAATGGTAAGCTTAACAATTTGTATTAACGTTAGTTAAAGAAGAAAACTTTTAAAAGCAGTTTTTTCTGATGCCACTCGTTAGCTAGGATTCAGATTTTGCTTCGATGTTTCTTATCCATGTAACGTTTCTCATCAACCATCTGGTGTATAAATTACCGAGCGTTTTTTTTCTTCTCTTCATTCTATAATTACAACAGCTGATCTACCTGTGGCTTGCAAGTCCTTCAACAGTCCTTCTAGCTTCCAGATATACACCTTCAGATGCCCAAGCTTCCCAGTATAGAACACACATTACATCAACATAATCATCAATTTCATTCAACAGCCGCCGCCGTCAGATTATTCCGAGCCTTGATTTATTCCTTCCGATTTTACTTTCACAATGTTATATCTGCCTGAGGTTGCACCTTCCCTAGAAAGAAGTTCCTTTTAAAATCGTAGCAAAGCATCTGCTGCTGGCTCATGAAAAGTAAAAGTGGTGCGGCTGCAATGCTCTAGGATCCTTCCTTGATTCGACAACAACAGTTGCCTTCGGTTATTTCCTGTTTGGTCCTTGGACCTCCTGCAGCCTGGATTTGATCTCCTCCTGCTTCAGCCCCATTTGCATTCGGTGGCGATGGGATTTTGGCATCCGATTGAGATTGTTTCTGCTCAGTCCGGCCCTAGAAAGTGTTGGCTTCCCAATCGAAGGAAGGAAGAAAGAAAGAAAGGAAGTCTCGGATCAAGATTTACGTTCACATGGTGACCTGAATTTGCATATCCAATTAATTGCTGCGATGCTGGCAGGGAACAATTAAGAAGTGATTAAAGGCTTTCGGTTGATGTTGGGCCTCGCTTTTCGTGTGAAGCTAGGTTGGACTTACCAGAACATGTTTCGTGTAGCAATTAATTGTAGCTTAATTTATTACTTCTGGTCATGAAATTGACACAGAATTTGACATCGTGTAGAGTCAAAAAAATATATAAATTTAATCAAATTTATCAGCACAGAAAATGCATGCTTTGCAAAATGAAAAAAAAAAAATAATAATAAATAAAGTTCAAAACAATGGATTTCATTTAAAAATAAAAAACAAGCTGTTAAAAAAATTTCAAAAACGTAAACAATATCAAAAATGTCAAAAATGTCAAAAATGTCAAAAATGTCAAAAATGTCAAAAATGTCAAAAATGTCAAAAATGTCAAAAATGTCAAAAATGTCAAAAATGTCAAAAATGTCAAAAATGTCAAAAATGTCAAAATGTCAAAAATGTCTAAAATGTCAAAAATGTCAAAAATGTTAAAAATGTCTAAAATGTCAAAAATGTCAAAAATGTCAAAAATGTCAAAAATGTCAAAAATGTCAAAAATGTCAAAAATGTCAAAAATGTCAAAAATGTCAAAAATGTCAAAAATGTCAAAAATGTCAAAAATGTCAAAAATGTCAAAAATGTCAAAAATGTCAAAAATGTCAAAAATGTCAAAAATGTCAAAAATGTCAAAAATGTCAAAAATGTCAAAAATGTCAAAAATGTCAAAAATGTCAAAAATGTCAAAAATGTCAAAAATGTCAAAAATGTCAAAAATGTCAAAAATGTCAAAAATGTCAAAAATGTCAAAAATGTCAAAAATGTCAAAATTGACAAAAATGACAAAAATGACAAAAATGACAAAAATGACAAAAATGACAAAAATGACAAAAATGACAAAAATGACAAAAATGACAAAAATGACAAAAATGACAAAAATGACAAAAATGGCAAAAATGACAAAAATGACAAAAATGACAAAAATGACAAAATTGACAAAATTGACAAAATTGACAAAATTGACAAAATTGACAAAATTGACAAAATTGACAAAATTGACAAAATTGACAAAATTGACAAAATTGACAAAATTGACAAAATTGACAAAATTGACAAAATTGACAAAATTGACAAAATTGACAAAATTGACAAAATTGACAAAATTGACAAAATTGACAAAATTGACAAAATTGACAAAATTGACAAAATTGACAAAATTGACAAAATTGACAAAATTGACAAAATTGACAAAATTGACAAAATTGACAAAATTGACAAAATTGACAAAATTGACAAAATTGACAAAATTGACAAAATTGACAAAATTGACAAAATTGACAAAACTGACAAAACTGACAAAATTGACAAAATTGACAAAATTGACAAAATTGACAAAAATGACAAAATTGACAAAATTGACAAAATTGACAAAATTGACAAAATTGACAAAATTGACAAAATTGACAAAATTGACAAAATTGACAAAATTGACAAAATTGACAAAATTGACAAAATTGACAAAATTGACAAAATTGACGAAATTGACAAAATTGACAAAATTGACAAAATTGACAAAATTGACAAAATTGACAAAATTGACAAAATTGACAAAATTGACAAAATTGACAAAATTGACAAAATTGAAAAATTGACAAAATTGACAAAATTGACAAAATTGACAAAATTGACAAAATTGACAAAATTGACAAAATTGACAAAATTGACAAAATTGACAAAATTGACAAAATTGACAAAATTGACAAAATTGACAAAATTGACAAAATTGACAAAATTGACAAAATTGACAAAATTGACAAAATTGACAAAATTGACAAAATTGACAAAATTGACAAAATTGACAAAATTGACAAAATTGACAAAATTGACAAAATTGACAAAATTGACAAAATTGACAAAATTGACAAAATTGACAAAATTGACAAAATTGACAAAATTGACAAAATTGACAAAATTGACAAAATTGACAAAATTGACAAAATTGACAAAATTGACAAAATTGACAAAATTGACAAAATTGACAAAATTGACAAAATTGACAAAATTGACAAAATTGACAAAATTGACAAAATTGACAAAATTGACAAAATTGACAAAATTGACAAAATTGACAAAATTGACAAAATTGACAAAATTGACAAAATTGACAAAATTGACAAAATTGACAAAATTGACAAAATTGACAAAATTGACAAAATTGACAAAATTGACAAAATTGACAAAATTGACAAATTGACAAAAATGACAAAAATGACAAAAATGACAAAAATGACAAATTGACAAAATTGACAAAATTGACACAATTGACACAATTGACAAAATTGACAAAATTGACAAAATTGACAAAATTGACAAAATTGACAAAATTGACAAAATTGACAACATTGACAAAATTGACAAAATTGACAAAATTGACAAAATTGAAAAAATTGACTAAATTGACAAAATTGACAAAATTGACAAAATTGACAAAATTGACAAAATTGACAAAATTGACAAAATTGACAAAATTGACAAAACTGACAAAATTGACAAAATTGACAAAATTGACAAAATTGACAAAAATGACAAAATTAAAAAATTGACAAAATTGACAAAATCGACAAAATCGACAAAGTTGACAAAATTGACAAAATTGACAAAATTGACAAAATTGACAAAATTGACAAAATTGACAAAATTGACAAAATTGACAAAATTGACAAAATTGACAAAATTGACAAAATTGACAAAATTGACAAAATTGACAAAATTGACAAAATTGACAAAATTGACAAAATTGACAAAATTGACAAAATTGACAAAATTGACAAAATTGACAAAATTGACAAAATTGACAAAATTGACAAAATTGACAAAATTGACAAAATTGACAAAATTGACAAAATTGACAAAATTGACAAAATTGACAAAATTGACAAAATTGACAAAATTGACAAAATTGACAAAATTGACAAAATTGACAAAATTGACAAAATTGACAAAATTGACAAAATTGACAAAAATGACAAAATTGACAAAATTGACAAAATTGACAAAATTGACAAAATTGACAAAATTGACAAAATTGACAAAATTGACAAAATTGACAAAATTGACAAAATTGACAAAATTGACAAAATTGACAAAATTGACAAAATTGACAAAATTGACAAAATTGACAAAATTGACAAAATTGACAAAATTGACAAAATTGACAAAATTGACAAAATTGACAAAATTGACAAAATTGACAAAATTGACAAAATTGACAAAATTGACAAAATTGACAAAATTGACAAAATTGACAAAATTGACAAAATTGACAAAATTGACAAAATTGACAAAATTGACAAAATTGACAAAATTGACAAAATTGACAAAATTGACAAAATTGACAAAATTGACAAAATTGACAAAATTGACAAAATTGACAAAATTGACAAAATTGACAAAATTGACAAAATTGACAAAATTGACAAAATTGACAAAATTGACAAAATTGACAAAATTGACAAAATTGACAAAATTGACAAAATTGACAAAATTGACAAAATTGACAAAATTGACAAAATTGACAAAATTGACAAAATTGACAAAATTGACAAAATTGACAAAATTGACAAAATTGACAAAATTGACAAAATTGACAAAATTGACAAAATTGACAAAATTGACAAAATTGACAAAATTGACAAAATTGACAAAATTGACAAAATTGACAAAATTGACAAAATTGACAAAATTGACAAAATTGACAAAATTGACAAAATTGACAAAATTGACAAAATTGACAAAATTGACAAAATTGACAAAATTGACAAAATTGACAAAATTGACAAAATTGACAAAATTGACAAAATTGACTAAATTGACAAAATTGACAAAATTGTCAAAATTGACAAAATTGACAAAATTGACAAAATTGACAAAATTGACACAATTGACAAAATTGACAAATTGACAAAAATGACAAAAATGACAAAAATGACAAAATTGACAAATTGACAAAATTGACAAAATTGACAAAATTGACAAAATTGACAAAATTGACAAAATTGACAAAATTGACAAAATTGACAAAATTGAAAAAATTGAAAAAATTGAAAAAATTGACAAAATTGACAAAATTGACAAAATTGACAAAATTGACAAAATTGACAAAATTGACAAAATTGACAAAATTGACAAAATTGACAAAATTGACAAAATTGACAAAATTGACAAAATTGACAAAATTGACAAAATTGACAAAATTGACAAAATTGACAAAATTGACAAAATTGACAAAATTGACAAAATTGACAAAATTGACAAAATTGACAAAATTGACAAAATTGACAAAATTGACAAATTGACAAAAATGATAAAAATGACAAAAATGACAAAATTGACAAAATTGACAAAATTGACAAAATTGACAAAATTGACAAAATTGACAAAATTGACAAAATTGACAAAATTGACAAAATTGACAAAATTGACAAAATTGACAAAATTGACAAAATTGACAAAATTGACAAAATTGACAAAATTGACAAAATTGACAAAATTGACAAAATTGACAAAAATGACAAAATTGACAAATTGACAAATTGACACAATTGACAAAAATGACAAAAATGACAAAAATGACAAAAATGACAAAAATGACAAAAATGACAAAAATGACAAAAATGACAAAAATGACAAAAATGACAAAAATGACAAAAATGACAAAAATGACAAAAATGACAAAAATGACAAAAATGACAAAAATGACAAAAATGACAAAAATGACAAAAATGACAAAAATGACAAAAATGACAAAAATGACAAAAATGACAAAAATGACAAAAATGACAAAAATGACAAAAATGACAAAATTGACAAAATTGACAAATTGACAAAAATGATAAAAATGACAAAAATGACAAAAATGACAAAATTGACAAAATTGACAAAATTGAAAAAATTGACAAAATTGACAAAATTGACAAAATTGACAAAATTGACAAAATTGACAAAATTGACAAAATTGACAAAATTGACAAAATTGACAAAATTGACAAAATTGACAAAATTGACAAAATTGACAAAATTGACAAAATTGACAAAATTGACAAAAATGACAAAATTGACAAATTGACAAATTGACACAATTGACAAAAATGACAAAAATGACAAAAATGACAAAAATGACAAAAATGACAAAAATGACAAAAATGACAAAAATGACAAAAATGACAAAAATGACAAAAATGACAAAAATGACAAAAATGACAAAAATGACAAAAATGACAAAAATGACAAAAATGACAAAAATGACAAAAATGACAAAAATGACAAAAATGACAAAAATGACAAAAATGACAAAAATGACAAAAATGACAAAAATGACAAAAATGACAAAAATGACAAAAATGACAAAAATGACAAAAATGACAAAAATGACAAAAATGACAAAAATGACAAAAATGACAAAAATGACAAAAATGACAAAAATGACAAAAATGACAAAAATGACAAAAATGACAAAAATGACAAAAATGACAAAAATGACAAAAATGACAAAAATGACAAAAATGACAAAAATGACAAAAATGACAAAAATGACAAAAATGACAAAAATGACAAAAATGACAAAAATGACAAAAATGACAAAAATGACAAAAATGACAAAAATGACAAAAATGACAAAAATGACAAAAATGACAAAAATGACAAAAATGACAAAAATGACAAAAATGACAAAAATGACAAAAATGACAAAAATGACAAAAATGACAAAAATGACAAAAATGACAAAAATGACAAAAATGACAAAAATGACAAAAATGACAAAAATGACAAAAATGACAAAAATGACAAAAATGACAAAAATGACAAAAATAACAAAAATGACAAAAATGACAAAAATGACAAAAATGACAAAAATGACAAAAATGACAAAAATGACAAAAATGACAAAAATGACAAAAATGACAAAAATGATAAAAATGACAAAAATGACAAAAATGACAAAAATGACAAAAATGACAAAAATGACAAAAATGACAAAAATGACAAAAATGACAAAAATGACAAAAATGACAAAAATGACAAAAATGACAAAAATGACAAAAATGACAAAAATGACAAAAATGACAAAAATGACAAAAATGACAAAAATGACAAAAATGACAAAAATGACAAAAATGACAAAAATGACAAAAATGACAAAAATGACAAAAATGACAAAAATGACAAAAATGACAAAATTGACAAAAATGACAAAAATGACAAAAATGACAAAATTGACAAAAATGACAAAAATGACAAAAATGACAAAAATGACAAAATTGACAAAAATGACAAAATTGACAAAAATGACAAAAATGACAAAAATGACAAAAATGACAAAAATGACAAAAATGACAAAAATGGCAAAAATGACAAAAATGACAAAAATGACAAAAATGACAAAAATGACAAAAATGACAAAAATGACAAAAATGACAAAAATGACAAAAATGACAAAAATGACAAAAATGACAAAAATGACAAAAATGACAAAAATGACAAAAATGACAAAAATGACAAAAATGACAAAATTGACAAAATTGACAAAATTGACAAAATTGACAAAAATGACAAAATTGACAAAATTGACAAAATTGACAAAATTGACAAAATTGACAAAATTGACAAAAATGACAAAATTGACAAATTGACAAATTGACACAATTGACAAAAATGACAAAAATGACAAAAATGACAAAAATGACAAAAATGACAAAAATGACAAAAATGACAAAAATGACAAAAATGACAAAAATGACAAAAATGACAAAAATGACAAAAATGACAAAAATGACAAAAATGACAAAAATGACAAAAATGACAAAAATGACAAAAATGACAAAAATGACAAAAATGACAAAAATGACAAAAATGACAAAAATGACAAAAATGACAAAAATGACAAAAATGACAAAAATGACAAAAATGACAAAAATGACAAAAATGACAAAAATGACAAAAATGACAAAAATGACAAAAATGACAAAAATGACAAAAATGACAAAAATGACAAAAATGACAAAAATGACAAAAATGACAAAAATGACAAAAATGACAAAAATGACAAAAATGACAAAAATGACAAAAATGACAAAAATGACAAAAATGACAAAAATGACAAAAATGACAAAAATGACAAAAATGACAAAAATGACAAAAATGACAAAAATGACAAAAATGACAAAAATGACAAAAATGACAAAAATGACAAAAATGACAAAAATGACAAAAATGATAAAAATGATAAAAATGACAAAAATGACAAAAATGACAAAAATGACAAAAATGACAAAAATGACAAAAATGACAAAAATGACAAAAATGACAAAAATGACAAAAATTACAAAAATTACAAAAATGACAAAAATGACAAAATTGACAAAAATGACAAAAATGACAAAAATGACAAAAATGACAAAATTGACAAAAATGACAAAAATGACAAAAATGACAAAAATGACAAAAATGACAAAAATGACAAAAATGACAAAAATGACAAAAATGACAAAAATGACAAAAATGACAAAAATGACAAAAATGACAAAAATGACAAAAATGACAAAAATGACAAAATTGACAAAAATGACAAAAATGACAAAAATGGCAAAAATGACAAAAATGACAAAAATGACAAAAATGACAAAAATGACAAAAATGACAAAAATGACAAAAATGACAAAAATGACAAAAATGACAAAAATGACAAAAATGACAAAAATGACAAAAATGACAAAAATGACAAAAATGACAAAATTGACAAAAATGTCAAAAATGTCAAAAATGTCAAAAATGTCAAAAATGTCAAAAATGTCAAAAATGTCAAAAATGTCAAAAATGTCAAAAATGTCAAAAATGACAAAAATGTCAAAAATGACAAAAATGACAAAATCGATAAAAATGACAAAAATGACAAAAAATGACAAAAATGACAAAAATGACAAAAATGACAAAAATGACAAAAATGACAAAAATGACAAAAATGACAAAAATGACAAAAATGACAAAAATGACAAAAATGACAAAAATGACAAAAATGACAAAAATGACAAAAATGACAAAAATGACAAAAATGACAAAAATGACAAAAATGACAAAAATGACAAAAATGACAAAAATGACAAAAATGACAAAAATGACAAAAATGACAAAAATGACAAAAATGACAAAAATGACAAAAATGACAAAAATGACAAAAATGACAAAAATGACAAAAATGACAAAAATGACAAAAATGACAAAAATGACAAAAATGACAAAAATGACAAAAATGACAAAAATGACAAAAATGACAAAAATGACAAATATGACAAAAATGACAAAAATGACAAAAATGACAAAAATGACAAAAATGACAAAAATGACAAAAATGACAAAAATGACAAAATTGACAAAAATGTCAAAAATGTCAAAAATGTCAAAAATGTCAAAAATGTCAAAAATGTCGAAAATGTCAAAAATGTCAAAAATGACAAAATCGATAAAAATGACAAAAATGACAAAAAATGACAAAAATGACAAAAATGACAAAAATGATAAAAATGACAAAAATGACAAAAATGACAAAAATGACAAAAATGACAAAAATGACAAAAATGACAAAAATGACAAAAATGACAAAAATGACAAAAATGACAAAAATGACAAAAATGACAAAAATGACAAAAATGACAAAAATGACAAAAATGACAAAAATGACAAAAATGACAAAAATGACAAAAATGACAAAAATGACAAAAATGACAAAAATGACAAAAATGACAAAAATGACAAAAATGACAAAAATAACAAAAATGACAAAAATGACAAAAATGACAAAAATGACAAAAATGACAAAAATGACAAAAATGACAAAAATGACAAAAATGACAAAAATGACAAAAATGACAAAAATGACAAAAATGACAAAAATGACAAAAATGACAAAAATGACAAAAATGACAAAAATGACAAAAATGACAAAAATGACAAAAATGACAAAAATGACAAAAATGACAAAAATGACAAAAATGACAAAAATGACAAAAATGACAAAAATGACAAAAATGACAAAAATGACAAAAATGACAAAAATGACAAAAATGACAAAAATGACAAAAGTGACAAAAATGACAAAAGTGACAAAAATGATAAAAATTATTGAAATGACAAATATTATTGGAACGGTTTAAAAGACAAAATGACAAAATGACAAAAATAATAGAAGTTATAAAACTACACTAGTTTTGTTATTAAAAAAATTCACTTTTATCAGTTATGTTAATTTTGTCATTTTAAATAACCTTGATTTTTTTTTCTCTTTTTGATTATTATATTGAGTTTTCTCAATTTAACAAAAATCAAAAAAAAAAATCAAAAATGAAAGAAATGACAAAAGTTATAAAATGTCACTACTATTGTTGAAAGTTGTTCACTTTCATCAGTTATGTAAATTTTGTCATTTTAACAACTTTGATATTTTTTCTTTATTCTGAAATTTTTAATTATTTTAGCAATTTCTCCACTTTGTTATTTTTGTTAGTTTTCTAAATATGTATGTCAATTTTTAAAATTTTGTCAATTTGGTTTTTTTGAACAACTGTTTTTCATTCTTTCATTTTTGATTTTTTTTTTAATTTTTGTCAATTTTGAAATTTCCCATTTTGTCAATTAGCTCATATTTAAATATTTTCACGTTTGCGACTTTGTCCTCGTTGTAATTTTTGCAAATTGTTATGTTTAAGTTATTCAGTCAATTTTGTCACTTCTGTTCATTTAATCAATTTTGAGCATTACACTTTACTTTACTTCAGAGGTTACTCAGAGCAAACGTTCAATTATTTGAAACACATGATAGGGAAACTTTTCAAATTTGCATTCTAAACTCTTATATCTCTTTTATTTTAAAGTTATCATATGATGTGACTCCAAAAAGAGTTAATTGAGAGTTAATCACTTAAAAAAATCAAAGACACCGGATTATACAAGATGCTCCAGAATCCGGTCATTTAAAAATCTTCAATTTGTTGCAAAATCTGCTATTCAAATGAAAATAATGATTGTTCGAGAATACTTTTATCTTATACATAATTTTTGAATTTTAGTATTTCTATCCATTTTTGGTTTACTGCGTTCGAAATTTTTTGATCATTATTTATTAATTTATTAATTTCATCAATCTCTCATTTGTTTATTATTATGTGTCATATGTATCCAAATATAATTTACAGTGTGTAAGAGAGGCTACAATCCACTGTCAAGTGTATTAAATTGGGTATTTTCCAATGAGTCAGATTGACAGAGAAGTTACATGAAATGAAAAAACTTTTTATTTGGAAAATGTCGAGAAAATAACTGACTTCATTCATAGGATTTCAACCCTCAATCTCCGGCTTTCTAGGCAAACACATCATCGACTATGTTACAGAAGTTTTTTTTTCAGCAAGAGAGTGAGACTTTTTCACATCTGAATCCTTAGAGTTCAAGAAAAAAAAAATCAGTAACTTTTTAAATCAATCTGTTTGAATCAATATGGTTTGTTTTTTTTTGTTTCGATTATTGTCGTTTTAACATCTTTATGTCATTCGCGACTTTAATCAACGATGCAGTTCACGGACAAATATGGTTCATAAATTTTTGAGTCTGTTTTTGAAATCAGAACCCCTTCTTTTCGACAAAATATATAAAAAACTATCCGTTGAAGGATCTAATTTTTTACTTTTTTTTTAAGAATCAAAATTGAAATTTACTGCGGATTACAGACCTGCCAAACAGTTGTGCTCAATTATTCTAAAAACAATAACGAATGTCATGCACTAAATGTTTGAAATTTTTTTAAAAATTCGTTTTATCAACTGCTGGTGACATTCCTGAACCAGTGTTTGATGAAAAACCATGCCACGTTAAACTTTGTTTTCGATTATCTAGAAGAAAATTTTTTTCGGCCTGGAACAATATTTGGGAGGATGATGATCTGTTGTTGATTAAAATTTAAAAAAATCTCTTGGATATATCTGTCTGTTGAAGACAGCTACAGAATTGTTTTTGTTTCTGTTCCTATAAAAATACGCTTCTTCTTTTGCATGCTTGAATGCAAACTTCCAGTCAGTTAGGGGGGACATACATTTTGTTAACTAAGATGCGTACCTCGAAAAGAAATCAATATGTGTAATGTTCCCATTGGTGATATTTACGATATTTGACAATATCCATATTGTTTGATTTAAATTCAATCCACCATACTTGTATGTTTTCAACAAGTTCAAACAGCCTTCAAATGTACCAATTAAATCCATCCAACTTATCTTTAATTCAAATTTGACCACTCAAATGCTCAGCGAACAACATTCCTGTCCGGAAACCAACTGATGTTGAGTATTTTTTTTTTGGTCCTTGAATTGCTGTCAGGACCAGGGTCGTCCAAAATCGGTAAGAAACGCTGCAACAGCAGCATAATAAATTCTCCCCCAAATTAGATAAAACGACATTCTTGTCCCTGTCCTTCCAAATCTACCGCATTCCTGATCAAGTAATGAGATCTCTGTGGATTTTTTTCTCCTCGTTTTGCTTCCATCTTGTGTTGCTTTCGAGAGACCGGTTTACAATATATTTGGATAAATTTGGATTTTTTGCTGTCCGTTCGTTGATTTCATATTCCGGTAAAAGGTACTCCCTCGGGTGGTGCTGCTCGCTAGTATTGTGTCCTTGTGCGTGGTCTATGTTTGCCAAAATAAAAAAAATTGTTGCCGAGGAGCATGTTTTCCATCAAATTCAAAGTGCTCGGGAAAATGGTTTTCCATTGCGTGCCAAGTGAACCCTTGAAGGAACTCATAAAAAAAATTAACAGCAAATATCACTAAATATGTATTTGAATTCACCTTGCATAAATACTTGTTGAGTCCATTATTTAAAAAGTAAATAATTATATTCACAGTTGATTTTTCACCCATCCTTTCAGAGATAACATATCCATGCATTTTTTAAGGTATTTAACATCAGCGTTTAAATTTCAAATTTCCCGATTTCCTTTGCTCTCCCTTTGATGATTTTTATAAGTCAAAAACCGAAACTGAAAGCTTTGAGGCACCCCTTAACCCTTTCCTTCCCACGACGTTTTTCACGTTTTAAAAATAGAAATAATGATTTACAGCTAAAGTTCTAGAACAAAAGATGCATAATTAAAGCCTACTTTAATGATCCATTTGATAAATTTGGGTTTGGAGGTGGATCATATGTGCTCCATTGGGAAGATAACAACACAAAGGGTGCAAATGAAAAACAGGAAATTATTGCGGAAAAACATGGAATTTCATCACTTCATTGATCACAAACTAAAACGATACTATTTGATAAAAAACTTCTTTGGTATACGCATTCCTCGAATGTCTATTTATTGAAATATCTGAAATTTCCATTTTTGCCTTGGACAATTGGCCGCCATGACACTTTGCGCAAGGAAAACAAAACATGTCGTTTTTCGAGAAAATCACGAACTTTTACAAATATTTCGAGACATGTGGTCATTTAAGCAGATGAAATAACTATCCTGAAGCGAATTTTTTTGTTGACGAAATGATTTTCTTAAGTATTGATAAGAAGCTTCACAAGAAGAAAAGTACGTTTTGTTCCCAGTGTATCACCAGTGATCCACTTTACTTACTCAAAAATTTATATGTTTTAGTTGAAATCTAAGTAAACCATCATTTGATTCTGCTTGCATAAGCAACCTTCTACACGTCAGTAATTTTATTTGAAGGAAATTATAAAAACTTGTCAAGTTATTGAACAACAAATGACGACTTGATTTAAATTCGAAAAAAACCCGACTTTTTTGCAGCTTTTGATCTGCCAAGCAAAACCTAGCGAACCGATTTTCTTCAAATTTCGTGCGATGTTTCTTCACTCATATCTCCACATTCGGTGAAAAAACGGTATTGATCCAAAGCGCCCAGCTCAAATGCGAGCTGTGCAAAGTTGTGGATCACCTGTGCTACCATGGGAAGGAAAGGGTTAATCAAGTCCGATTGAGCTGAAATTTTGCACAGGTTAGATTTTTGAGCCATTCTACAAAATATATTTGGGAGGTTATTCAAATTTGATCTTGAATTTTTTTAAATACATCCATTGCCACCCTTAAATGTTATTATTAATATTTCACTTTAAAATTTTAACCGTTGGTTGCTGCATGTTGTTAAAAATGCCCAATCAAAAATTTATGGTAAAACTTATTTTAAAGGGTGTCCCACATCAAATTGCCTCACAGAAAAAACGGTGTAAAAAATAATTTAGCTTACCGATTCTTTTCAGACAACTTTCAGACAATAAATTTTTAACTACCTATTTGTGATCTTTTGTTATACTCATTTGCTTTACTCTAGTTCATTACTATAACCGTAAAATCGTACCTTAGGCCCAACTCTACTCAAAAGATTTTGCGCAACATCTGAAAGCAGCTTCTTCTATGCAGAAACTTACTTTTTCGTAATTTTTTCTTTTAAAATTGACTGAAAGCCTGCTTCAAAAAAGCACAATATTTTCCAACGGGTCTTAGTTCCGGTAATCGGTGTTCTTGGGTACGAAATTGACTTTTTTTACATCATAACAATGCAGGAAATTTTTTGAATAGTAGAACGAATAAAAATAGTTCTTAATAGTACAAGAGAACATCCTACAGCTTTGTTTTGACTTTTAAGGCTATGATCATTTAGTATCCGGGCACTTTATTTCGGTGATAGCTACGTTAATAGAGATCGGATATGCAAAACTTTAGTAGCGTTGTGTTGGTTATGAAAAGGACTTTCTTGCCTTTTTTGATAGATTTTTAAATTAACGTGTGTTTGAGATATTCACGATGCAAAAAGACATGGTAAAAATAATTTTGCACAAATTTGCTCCTTTTACGCATTTTGTGCCTCGAAAATTTTTCATTGTTGACTTGAAAGCACATGAACTGTTGATATTTTTCTGATTTTTTTTTCGGACCAAATGGTTAAGAAGTATAAGGAGCCACTCTAGGATCCACACGAAGTTCAAACCAACCATCAGAGTGCAACCCTTGATCTTAAATATGGTAAATAGTCTATGGTTATTGGGAATAACTGAATGCAGACTCCTTAAAAAATGCAATAAATCCATTTCCGGCAGGCAAAAAGTGTTACCTGACTAGTAGACACTAGTAAAGCGGGGTGTTTCTGTGACAAATTTTTTTTCTATAACACTTTTGCTTGAACATAACTGTAAAAAACTGAACTTCCATATAATTATGCAGGTTTGAGTTATTAACGTTGACAGAACTTTTTTAATTTGTAATTAAAGAAAACAGGTCCTAGAAGTTGCCAATGTTTCTTTATAAGTTAAAAAAAATGAGACAAGAAGAATTTATGATATGGAAAAATGTTTTACATTTTCTCATATAAGAAAGTAGTAAGTCAGTTCTTTTCAACCACAAGCGTGATCATTTAAGGCATTGGTAAACATGTTTCAAACATTTTGAAATTTTAGTAAGAGTTTAAGTTTTTGGTTAAAATAAAATTTATTCAAGATTTAGTATGAAACTTTGTTGTTGCACCCTGATTGTTTGTTCTTGATTAACTTCACTTTGAGCTGAATCTTTATTTTCAATTTTAATTCTGAATTTGAGTGCTGCCTTTTAAACCTGAGTTTCAAATTTGAATTTCGAATTCATAAAGATTTTTGAATCTTAGTTCCAGTTAATAACTCTTGCTAATTATAAGCCAAAGGCGAAATTTGGATCAGAATTCTCAACCTGAAATCTCTTATCTGAATTCTGAATTGTTCTCAGTTATTTAGTCGAAATTCAATTTGTGAATCTAATGGAAAATTGCAACTGAT
Organism: Uranotaenia lowii; assembly: GCF_029784155.1. Lineage (NCBI taxonomy): Eukaryota > Metazoa > Arthropoda > Insecta > Diptera > Culicidae > Uranotaenia > Uranotaenia lowii. The sequence goes on from NC_073693.1 coordinate 45,183,070, forward strand.
GAAACTGTTTCAGATTTTTATTTGAAGTTAACCCTTCGTTTCATAAAGTAACAAATTTGCAACAATTAATGTATGGAAAAAGTGAAAAATCATATTTTATTTTAATTTGTTTTCTTGATGTACTCATCATTTCCAACTGTTAAAAATGATCTTTAAGAAAAAATAAAAAAGCATGAAATTAAGGGTTAAAATTTCAAATTTTGGAAACGGTTTGTATGTAATTAAAAATATTTTCTTTTCATATTCCGAAAGGCTGAGTTTTAAACATGAAAGTTTTAAAAGCAAAACCGAGATTCGAATAAGGATTTTCCCTAAGGATGATCCAAACTGAAGTTCAGTTACAATAAAGATGAATACAAAATCTGAATTCCTATCACAGACTTTGAATTTGCTATGTTGTTTAGCACAGTGGGAATCACAAAACCCGGAATTATTCTAGATATTGCCTAGGTATCCGGTCCGAGGAAATTCTGCATATTTTTTTTCCAATATCCGCCAATATTAAAATTATCAAATAAAAAACATGAACAGAAAAACACTAGACTTTTGTTTATCGGAATACATGAAAAACATCAAATTCATCTTTAAATCATGTTTCAAGCTCACGAAAAAATTCTGATAAATTTTACTCATAACATTTAGACGCAAAAACATAATTATAACCACTCAGTTAAAATTTTTGTTTGATTTTAGCTAGCTTAGCTTAGCTTGATTGACTACTCACATCCACCTTTAATCATTGAGTCCGAAATGCTTCTTGAACATTTTTCTTTCGTACAACGCTCAAACCTGATGCTCTCTCTTTTTACATCAATAACGGCGCCGGCCTCGTCCTAGAAGTCAATGGAAAATATAGAAAAGGATGAAAGATCAATCTTCTGCTTTAAGACCAAGGTCACCTCTGCATCCTAGCAAAATAATTTCTTTGGAGGTTTGGGTAAAAGGAGGTGATAGGGAGACTCTTTTTACTAGTGTTATTAAAACTATCAAACCTATTCTTCCAAACTCCTACTATTGCCTAATGAAATTAGTTTATGACTTTCTCCTATCTCAACTTTACCTTAAGTATCACTACTAAAACTTAATGAAAGAAAAATCTGTCTTCATTTTAAAAATAAAAAAAAAATCAATTTCTCATTTAAAAGAAATAAAATGTATTGAATAAATCAGTTGAATCAGTTAAAAATTTTGTTTCATTTTGTAAACAAAGTGCAAAAATTCGGTCAAAATCTGGACGATTTGGGAAGCTAATCTTATATATATAGAAACTCGATAGGCGGGACTTAGAATTCTATCAGTCTGTTAATTTCAATTTGAAAAAATTAAATAGAAATATTGACCTGGGATGAGATTTCGTAGTTCTCTTCTGTTCTGAGAAGAGATTGTTACTCTTCAATGATTTTTTTTTAGCTTTTTTTTTTGGAATTTGGAATTTTAAATTTTGAGAAAAACATTTTGTTTAGAATTTTTGGGTCCAATTTCACAATTTTTCAATACGATGATAAAAAAATTAAATGGTGGATCAATTTTCGATAGCATATGACGACAAAAATAACATTGGTGCAAAATATTTGAGAGCTGATCTAGACTGATTTGGAAGTTTTCAAAAATGTGTGCATATTTTTTAAAAAACTTTAAAATGTAAAAGTTTTTATTAAATTATCATTCTCACGATGACTGCGAATAATTTTGAATTCTGAGAATAAGTTACATAATTTTTGTTTTTAATATTTATTCTACGAAAGTACAGTGATTTGAAAAATTTGAAAATTAAAATTAAACCAAAATGAATCTCAGATATTTTTGAAATCAAAACGTTTTGCAGATTTTTAAAGATGTTCCTTAAAATAAAATTTTTTAAACCAAAAAATTTAAACCGCATTTTTGCGATGTAAAGGACATTTACTGTTCATCATAACAAGGCTGGGCCAACTGTGCAGTATTGAATGACATCAGTACCATACGTTCCCTGATAGGACATTTCTTACGTTGGAAGCTAATATGCTAGAAAATAGTGAGTTAACACTTAACCTCCACCAAAAATTTTTCAAAATAAACATCTTACCTAACGTTCCTCGATGCATGATATCAGCTTTATACTCGTTCGATATGAGCTAACTGTCATTCATTCCAGTGAATTTTTGAATTATATTTTTTTTATATTCTATTATTCAATTTTTGGCATTTTAATTCAAAAAAGTTCAAAGTAGAATTGATTGCACTAGGACTTGGATCGATCTATGGAAGATTGAATTTTTTCAACGAAGATTTTCGATTTTTCAGATCGCTTCTTTTGCAGATTTTTTTGTAGAAGAATCATATCCATGGCAAAAAACCGCGTAAAAAGAAGCCGTGTTAGTAAAACTGAGCAAAATCAAACCGCGTAAAAAAAGACCTCAGTGTAACATCTTAAGGCAGGTTTTAGAAAAACGACAACAGATTGGAAAATAGGTTAAATCAGGGGTGAGCAACCTTTTGAAGCAACAAGCCACATTTAATTTGAAATTCTTTCGGCGGGCCGCATTAAAAAAAAGTTTAGGTAATAATAGTTTACAGAACTTTACGTAATTTTTTATAGCGGCATTTATTTTACTAAATCAAAACTGGAAAAGGATAATTAAAACAAATTTCTGTACTTGCATAAACATTTAAAAAAATTTAATGTGAATAAACCAGCTGAAATTGAAAAGGTTCATCACTCCATATTGATCATTTTTCAATGATTAAATTGTTTTAATTGGTTTGAAATGTAAAGAGATTATTATTTTGTACAAAACAAAAATCATTTGCTTTTATTTATTTATAACGAAATATTTTGAAAGTCTTTCTATGGTTAGTAAAACGTTTTGAACCGTTTTCTAAGAAAATCCCTTTTTCGACTCGTACCGATGCAATGGTATTTTTTCACTTCCATTTAAAAGTTTCGTGGAGCATAACCATGGCAATTTTTTTCTGTACACATTTTTGAAAAGTTTTTTTCACAATTTATTTTCATTTTATCGTGAAGCCTCAATTTTATTTTTCTATAAACGGTGATTTTTTTTTAATTTGAAGTTCCATATCATTGCATTAAGATGTTGAGCAAGGTTTCAAAATCATGAAAAATTCATTCTTTTTACTGATTTAAAACCAGATTTTCAAAAGTTTCAGTTTACATTTTTAATTCTGGAAAATTCTTACAGATTCAAAAAAAATTATCAGTTCAACTTACATTGCTCTTTACTAAGCTTTCTATGGTTGATTGACTATGACTTTGGTAATGTAGATTGCTAATTTTGAAGTAAAATCTCTCAATTTAATCAATGTTTACTTATTTACTTATTTATTTACTTATTTTATTATTAATTAATCGAACATAAAAGTTTAAATGAATAGTAAAAACACGGTATGATTATGGTACGGTTTGATTGGCCTATGAAATTTCTGAAAATAGCATTATACATATTACAAGACAAAAAATTTACATTTTTTCAAGGTGCAAGGAATCTCAGAACTGATTTTGACTTATTCAGAGGCGCTGAATCCTAATATTTAATTAGTTTTGTTGTAAGCTCAAGTTTTCGAGATAACTTTAAAAAATAGGTAAGATATTATTTATTCAAATAGTATACGTTTTTGAAAACAATGTAAAATACAAAAACTTATTGACTCAATGATCAACTCTCCCAAAGACTGTTTTGAATTCTGAAAAAAAAGTAATGGAACCAAACCTGCAAAACAAGGCAATTTTGACGAAATTTAAAAGGAAAATCAAACTGAATTGAATCTTTAATATTTTTCAAACCCGAAAGTCAAATCATTCCGCAGTCTTCAACAAAGTTGTGAAATGAGTTGAAAACTTTATTATCCAATATTCAATGACTTTTTTTTTAATGATGTCAGAAGAAGTTGTAATATTATTCTATGTAATTTCTATAAATTGTCGAATTCAATTTTTTTAAAGCGTTGTGTCTCTGATACAAGAATATCTTGGGAATAGTCCTTGATTGAATTTAAAAAGTTTCCACTCGTCATATCACCGAAACTAGAAGTGATAGACGAAATTTGTGAAATGTTTTGAATTCAGGACGCTAAAATCATACAAAATCAGTTATTGAAACATAGGCACCGAAAATGCTGCTCCACTGTACAATCGTTACAAAGTTTTTGGGTTCAATCACAGAATTACAGATACTTTTTTGTCGAAAAATCAGAATTTAGCTGAGTCATGTCGATAAAAAATCTATAATCGTTCACCAAATCTTTATAATTAAACTTTTCTTATTTCCAGCATTAATCAAGAGAAAAATATTTTACTTCATCATACAATTTTAACTTAGCTTAAAATGAAAAATAATACTTAATATTACGTTTACGTTTTTTTTAAGTATTACGTTTTTTCAACAAATAATATTGCAAATATGCCTTTGAAACTCAATGAAAAACATAAATCCTACAACTTAAATCCTACAAAAAAGTCAACAATTGGGATGGTTATGGGACAAATGCAAATGCAAAAAAGTGACGTGCTTATCAAGTTGTTGGTATATCATTTTTTTGGTTTTGTTGGGACCGCTAATTTATGATAATTAACAATCTATTGTAGAAAAAAATCGTGAATTAAATTTAATTTGAGATGAGCTTCGCGGGCCGCGGCTTGCTCATCCCTGGGTTAAATGATTGCTACCGAAAAAATACAGATATTAATTTTTTAAGCTCATGTAGTTATGTAGTATTTGGAGAAAAATTGTTTCCTAAACGATTATTTGTAGAAGTAAAGTGGTATGTAATCCGAAGACTAAACTTCTGTGACTTTTTAAGTAAAAAATGGTTTTAAGAGGGTTAACCTTAAATAACAAGTAATATCAATGTTAAAAGAAAGATAAGAAAGTTTGATTGCCAGTAGAAGTCCTACGCTTCTGAAGAGCCTTCTGGAAAATTGTTCACCCAATGGAAACATTCCCACGGTATGGAAAATTTTGAAAATTTAAGGGTATACCGATTTGAAAAAGTTGTAAATTTTCTGATGCTCAAGTGCGATTGTATATTTTTTGACGAGTTTTTTTCCGCTTTTGGGGGAAAATATACTGCACATGAAAATAATATTGGTGAAAATTTTGTAAGGAGTCGCTTCGTAGTTTTCTGAGCGTTATATAAAACTAAACTCACTCGCTTGGATCCTAAATAGGGGAAAGGTTTCCTAAATGGGCCTATCGGGTTAAATGACCCTACGGTTGTTTGATGAAATGGCTGACTAGACAGCTTATCTGACCAATGCATTTAGAGGGTGATACGCTTAGAACATAAGGCAAGAAAGAATTTTATGAATTTACAAACTCAAAAAAATTTAAAAAATCGTACAAGGTTTTGAAACATTTTGATGTAATATTTCGACTTTTAAAAATTTTACGTAAAGAAGCTTAAAAGAAAAACTAGGGTGGTTTTTGTTTCTTATTCAAATGAACTTAAGAAATTAAACATATTTCAGCTTTTGTGGAAGTTTAATAATGATGATATAGTGAAATAATAGAGTGTTTTTGTATGCCCCCATCATGTTTGTAAAATGCCTCCATCCTGAAATAACAGGTTAAATAGAATGAATATATGATTTTTATCATTGAAACTTCAAATCTAAACTCTGAATAACATCTTAAGAGAGAATTGACGATCTAAAAACAGATTTGATATAGTTTTTCTCATGGATGAACTGCCTCCATAGTATGGCAACCCTAACTTTTGTTTTATTCCATAAAATTATAATATACATAGATTTTGATGAAACTTCAGCTTTGTCGTACGGAAATTATTACTTTCTAGCAGATTCAATGAAATTATACGGAAATATTGCCCAAAAAACAGAAATTTTGTCAAAACATAAATAGGCGCATTTAGCCCGCACGGTTTGAGGTTCGGCATTTTAGACAACACTTTTAATAAAATCATTTTCTTGGAAACAGAAGAAAATTTTAACATAAAAATTACTCCAATGTGTAGAAAACATATGCCTGCACACGTGTATATAGTTTTTGTACACATATTCGATGTGATATTCGATTAAATAAGTGTTCTGCTTAATAGGCGCATATAGCCCGCTCCTCCCCTACTAATAAAACAACCTTTTAGATCCCAAACCTTCTTTTGTTGATTCTCATAACTTCGTAGTAACGTTCAATCACATTCGCAGCATGACTCCAAGTTGTTTTCAAACGTTCCTCTCAAAGAATTGAGTATGTTTCACTTTTTCTCTTTGAGTGACCTTTTTTACGTTTTTAGAAACATACAAAAAAAAAAATGTCGTAAACAATGAGGATTTTTTAATTAACTGATGCATATGCGCTGGGGGTCTTCAGATCCTCCCTTAAATTCAAAATTAGGTTAATTTTTTTTTCTTTTATTTGAAATGAATCATACCAAAGGTTTAAAGGAGGCAAAGTCTTTTTTTTTAGTTTAAATTCATTGTTTTCAACTAGAATAGATATAGGGACAAAAGTACGTATAGAAGGGGGTTGATAGCTTTTAAGAAGAGGTAGATGTCGAGCAAAAATAGCTGATGATATTTCAATGCGATTTGATGTGCAATTAAATGAAAAAAATAATAGAGTTACTTAGCTTTGAACTATGGCTTTATTTTTTATGCAATGTAACTCGAAAAAGAAGAATTTTAAAAATCTGAAAAATACAAGTGATTTTGAGTCGTAAATATTAACCAAATTTTTTGATTCTGGGGAAGATCTAAAGACCCCCGCGCAAATTTTAAGATAATAAAAGATATCTTATACACTTTCTGCTATCTTTATGAAAAATTTCATGAAAAAAAATCCAATGGGTTTTTTAACAGCTTGGGCAATGTGATGATATTTGACACCATATAATTCAATTCATTGTCTTTAAAAGTTTAAAACAAAAGAAAACCAGCACTATATTGTTGAGGGTTAATCGGAATCGATTGTGGAAAACTCACGCACGACTCCATCCGAACTGGCAGAAGGTGGACTTTGGCTGAAGTTAGATTCAATATTTCTCGTCCTTCAATTCATTTTCTCCCCAAATTTCCTCGATAAACCCTCCATCATTGAGAAGAAGAAAAAAAAACCCGCCGTGTGTCCTCGAAGAGTTCAATAAATGATGGTTGTCGTCAACTTTTTTTTTCTTCATTTTTCGTTGGTCGGAAGATATTTGGTGATTTTTCTGTTTTTCAATTTCACCACAAAATGGAAAGAGAGGGGCAGGATGAACAGAAAAAAAATTCACATCAAGCCAAAACGCACCCAAGATGCGTGGATGGGTGGATTTTCCCGCCTCCGAATTTTCCTTCTGGGGTGGAGGTTGATAACGAATGAGGAAATTTTTCGGAAAAATAAAATAAGGGAGCCACCGAAGAATGGCCTCTCGTTGTTTGGGCTGGATTTTTTTCTTTCCTTTTTTATTCCGTCGCTGCCAGAAATATGTTTGATCGTGCCTGATGGATATTAAAATAATAATTTATGTTTGCGTTCATGTCGGTTTACTGATGGTGCGTTGTTAGCGTCAACTTTTCCTCGTTTTTTTTTGCGTTGCCAGACTTCGATGCTTTGTGCCCCAAATGTTGGTTTGTTGTTATTATTTTTCCCGTGGTTGTTAGCCTAAGATCGGTATCAGATTTCATCGACCAACACACCGAGTCCAGGGGAAAAAACAAACGAAAACTCCAAACGCCAATCTGAAACTACGCATTTACATGTTGTGGGAAAGTTCTTGAAAGAAGCGCGTTCTTCTATCAAATAGATTGGAAAAGCTGGGTGTGCCAGATGGAAACTTTTGGAGGTTTTGGATTCGGTGGAAGTTGGAGGAAGAAGGCTGACGATTAAGATTTTTTCTCTCATCGAGTCCCGAATGATTAATCGTCCGAGCACGTGGGCAATTAAGATTGGATTAAAAAAACGGCGGCCGATTAGAATCATAAGGAATGTTGTAGATGATTAGGTAAAATGTTCACGGCTGTCTGTGAGGTTTGTAAGGTAGATCTCGATTGGAAGCTTGAGAAAATAATTTGAGGTCTTGTTTTGTGGTCTGGAACTAATGATGACTTCAATTTAAAAAACAATATTTTTTTTGTAAAGCTATTGAATTAATTATTATTAATTTTTTATTTACAAATATTTAGACCATTTATTTTTAAATAATCACTACTTTGCCAAGGATTTCAATGCTCAAGCTCAAGTAATTTTTCAGCCATAAAATCTGAAAATAAATTTCTTATGACAAAAAAAAACATCTTAAAACTTCAATTGATCCAATGATATGAAGTGAGGAAAAGTCGGCTAGGTAATTATAAGAAAATTAGTTTGCGAGATCTGGCGTTCCCCTTTTCCGGCCTAGGGCTTCTATGTGTTGAAAACATTAATTTAGGCTAATTTACATTAAAAATTGTCAAATTTTCAAATCCAGCTTCTAGTTAGTCGTTAGCATACAAAAAGTTAGAAACTTTCATTTTCAAGAGAAATTTGCGTCTCAAACGTGAAAACAAACTATACCTCGCATGCAATAAAGACTTCAAACAAGGCTGTTGTTCGCAATTCAAAGCCACAACAATGTGCGAATACATCCTAATGATTACAACCTGCCCTTCCAATAATCAATGGGTGCGGCCTTTGTTTGGCAAGTTCATTCAGGTTTTTTTGGCAACGGATACAAAGAGCAGTTTATTATGGTTTTGGCAAACAAAACCAAGGTGTACCGGATCGAGAACTTTCACTAGTTAAACCCCTCTTGTGGTAGTTCTTTGAGCTTTTGTCATTGAAATCATGTAATTTTTTTGCCATTTTTGTGGATCCGGAAACGAAAGATGCTAACGGATTTACATTTCCTATCGGGAAAGTAACTTTTTCCTCATTAGAAAACAGTTCAAGCCTGAAAAGATGAAACGAAACTTCAACTTCATTGTCATCCAAATTATTGAAAAAAGGAAGCAGAGGATTTCGGGACCCCTTTCATTTTCTCATTCACATTCAGGCAGGTAAGGAATCTATTAATGACGAAGCATCTTCCTGCCCTCAGATTTTGCTGAACTTCCGTTCCCTTCATTCAGACTTCTCTGTGTCACGTGTGAAGTTCAATTCGTAAAGAAAGGAGTGAGAGCGTGAGAAAGATTGCGGCCTGTTGTCGCGCATAGACATGAGGTAAGATGTTTAGGGGCCAATTTTATGCTTTCTAACGACCTGTCAGGGGTCAAATTTGTTCCTATTCCTTTATGAATGAACGGGCTTCTGTTTTGAAATTAGGAATGCTAAGCGATTCTAAGCTCAATGGATCTGCTTAAGAAGAAGGTATAAAATCTGATCCGTTGTAATTTGTTTTATGCTAATCATCCAAAAAGTTTCTTCGGCTCTGTCACAGTCGTGTCGATTACAAATTTGTCATTTTGTTTGAAAGTTATTAGATTCGGTTTTTCACGTCTGAAATCTCAGTCCTACTTCGTGAGAAAACTTTGGTTCCACAGAAATATTTTAACATCTAAAAGATCGCATTTAGCATCCAACAATCAAAAAATTTACAAAAATTACAAAATATTACTGTGAATTTCCTACAAAATTGATTGTACAAAATTAAAAAAATTAACGAATATACAAAATGAACTAAATTCTCAAAATTGATAATATTGACAAAATTTACAAAATTTACAAAATTTACAAAATTTACAAAATTTACAAAATTTACAAAATTTACAAAATTTACAAAATTTACAAAATTTACAAAATTTACAAAATTTACAAAATTTACAAAATTTACAAAATTTACAAAATTTACAAAATTTACAAAATTTACAAAATTTACAAAATTTACAAAATTTACAAAATTTACACAATTTACAAAATTTACAAAATTTACAAAATTTACAAAATTTACAAAATTTACAAAATTTACAAAATTTACAAAATTTACAAAATTTACAAAATTGACAAAATTTACAAAATTTACAAAATTTACAAAATTTACAAAATTTACAACATTTACAAAATTTACAAAATTTACAAAATTTACAAAATTTACAAAATTTACAAAATTTACAAAATTTACAAAATTTACAAAATTTACAAAATTTACAAAATTTACAAAATTTACAAAATTTACAAAATTTACAAAATTTACAAAATTTTCAAAATTTACAAAATTTACAAAATTAACAAAATTTACAAAATTTACAAAATTTACAAAATTTACAAAATTTACAAAATTTACAAAATTTACAAAATTTACAAAGTTTACAAAATTTACAAAATTTTCAAATATTACAAAATTATAAAATTTACAAAATTGACAAAATTGACAAAATTTACAAAATTTTCAAAATTCACTAAATTTTTCAAATTTACAAAATTTACAAAATTTACAAAATTTTTCAAATTTACAAAATTTACAAAATTTACAAAATTTACAAAATTTACAAAATTTACAAAATTTACAAAATTTACAAAATTTACAAAATTTACAAAATTTACAAAATTTACAAAATTTACAATATTTACAAAATTTTCAAAATTCACAAAATTTACAAAATTCACAAAATTTACAAAATTTACAAAATTTACAAAATTGACAAAATTTACAAAATTTACAAAATATACAAAATTTACAAAATTTACAAAATTTACAAAATTTACAAAATTTACGAAATTGACAAAATTGACAAAATTTACAAAATTTACCAAATTTACAAAATTTACAAAATTTACAAAATTTACAAAATTTACAAAATTTACAAAATTTACAAAATTTACAAAATTTACAAAATCTACTAAATTTATAAGATGAACAGACCTCTTGAATCAACCCCAAAAATCGGATTAAGTTTCATCAATGAGCGAATAACTTTGCTTTGGAAGGTAATGTTCGAAGAAGAAAGGCGATGATTGCCAAAGTGTGCCAATTGTCATTCAAGAAGTCAATTTCTTTTCTTGCCATTGAATAACATGAAATAAAAAATAACTGTTTAACCTTCCGTTTTTCAGGTAGACTTCATTTCTATCAATTCCTTTTCAAAACATCGTATCAAAAAAGAGCAAATTTGTCCCCTGATGCCAGGCGAAGGAAACGGGAAAAATCAGTTCAGGCTAATTTGCAAATCGATCGCTTCCTCAAACATTGTTGTCCCTCGATTGGCAATATTGGGTTCAATGGAAGGGTCCTGCGACTTCATCTCTTTCTTCCGATCCTTCCAAAAGTTGATGAATATCATGGAGTTTGAAAGATGTAAAATCTGTGCTTTGTGCAAGGGTGAATATTTCCATAAAAATACCAATTGCTAAATGCCAAAGGTAATTTTCCTGTAACTTATGTCATATTTTTTTTAAATTTTTGTCATTTTTGTCATTTTTCTTTTTTTGTCAGATTATTTTAATTTTTAAATTTTTTCATTGTTTTTGTTAATTTTTCCATTTTTAAATTTTCAAGTTTTTTTTACGAAAAAATGTGACAAATACTAGTTTTTAATTTAAATTTTTTTTCACGGTGGCTTTTTCTCTCAGTCATCTCTTAAAGAGCAAGTAGAATCAATATTCAGGATTCCTTTCACTATTCCTCATATTTTATGAAAAAAAAAAAATGGTAACTGTAAAGCAATTCATTGAGCTTGAAAACTGGTTTGTTTATGGCATTAAAATATGCCTGTTTTCTGTTTACCAAAGCTACAAATTTGAAGGATTTGTCTGGAAGCAACGGAGTGTTTGAGCATTTTATTGTACTGGAAAATGATTTGAAATTATTTAGATTTATAAAGATTTATTCAAGTATCGTATTTCTTTATGAAATTGCACTTCTGAAATTTCTACTCTTATGTGTCCTTCTCACATTTTTCGAAGCAAAAATAAACTCACTACTATTTTCAGAAAAAGATTTCTTGAATGTTTGTTATGAGTTCAATTGGTGCCTCGAGTTGAGAAAAGTATATTTTCTTTCAATAAATCGTGATCACTACTCAGCACGATATTACTCAGATTTATCCGATAACTTTGGAAAAAATTTAGAATTCTTTTTTGCCTACACTTATTAACTGTTAAATTAGAACTAATTTGGTCAAAAATAGTAAATGGACCATTTATCTTTCAATTTTGTTTGTTTGAGCCTTAAAAAATATCGCTAATATTTTCCTTCCAAAATAAAAAGCTTCTAATTTATCAACGGGATTAAGAAAGGCTGGCTGGCTGGTTGGCTTTCTGACTTGCTGGCTGACTGGCTGGCTGGCTGGCTGGCTTGGTGACACGCTGGCTGGCTGGCTGACTTGTTGGCTGGGTGGCTGGCACGCTGGTTGGCTAGCTGGCTGACAAGCTGGCTGGCTATCTGATTAGATGGCTGGATGGTTGATTGTCTGGCTTTCTGACTTGCTGGCTGGCTGGCTGACTTGTTGGCTGGGTGGCTGACACGCTCGCTGGCTTGCTGGCTGGCTTGCTGGCTGGCTTGCTGCCTGGCTGACTTGCTGGCTGGGTGGCTGACAGGCTGGCTGGCTAGCTGGCTAGCAGGCTGACTCATTAGCTGACTGGCTGGTTGACATGCTTGCTGACTGGCTGGCTGGGTGGCTAACTCACTGGCTGGCTGGATGGCTGACAGGCTAGAAGGCTGGCTGGCTGGCTGGATGGCTGACTGGCTGGGAAACTGGCTGGCTGGCTGGCTGACACGCTGGATGGCTAGCTGACTAGCTAGCTGGCTAACTGGCTTTCTGACTTGTTGGCTGGCTTGCTGACTGGCTGACTTGCTGGCTGGCTGGCTAGCTGGCTGACACGCTGGATGACTGGCTGGCTGACTGGCTGGCTGGGTGGCTGACAGGCTTGAAGGCTGGCTGGATGGCTGAAAGGCTGGGAGGCTGGCTGGCTGGCTGGCTGGCTGGCTGGCTGGCTGACACGCTGGCTGATACGCTGGCTGGCTAGCTGACTAGCTAGCTGGCTAACTGGCTTTCTGACTTACTGGCTGTCTTGCTGGCTGGGTGGCTGACAGGCTGGCTGACAGGCTGGCTGGCTAGCTGGCTAGCTGGTTGACTCACTGGCTGGCTGGCTGGCTGGCTTTCTGTTTTGCTGGCTGGCTGGCTGACATGCTGGCTGACTTGCTGGCTGGATGACTGACTGGCTGGTTGACTGACAAGCCGGTTGGCTGAAACTAAGTGTAAGAACTTTATTATTATTTTTTCAGTTTCAATAATTTTGTAATTAACATATTCCAAAAACTCCAGAATGATGAAACGTAAAAAGTTTCGAAGTTCTATAAAATTGGTAGCTCAAGTTTTAGGAAGAGAATTTCCTCATGCATTTGTAAAATCATAGATTACAACGGGATTTCGGCAATTTTGGTCTTTTAATTTTAGTAGGTAACAGCTAAAAAATAAGAATTGTTTCAAAACGTTTCTTAAGTCAGAAGTGATTTTGTAGAGGAAATCAACATTTTATGTTTAAGAAACCTCAAATAAATTAAATTCAAATGATATTCCATATATTTTTCGACTTTCTTCGAATCAGAATCAACGGAAACAGTCCCCGAAACCGTACAGATAAAAACTCAACCCCCTAAACACAAATTAAATTTGATTCGTAGAATTCAAGTACACGTAACGTGAACGAAATCGATGTTTGAATGTAAGCAAAATGAAGACAGAAACGAAAAAAAATCTAAAATAAAAATTTTACTATCTGAGGGGTTGTTTCGGCGGCGTGGCATTTAGACCGAACGCATATCTTACCTACTGCCAGGGCAGAAATTTTCAAATCCACAAAAAAAAAATGAAGGAAAAAACGTTTGGCTTGGAGGGAAGCAAAAAAAAAACTAGAAATAATCGTGAGGGTGACTTTCACCCACCATCATTTTTTTCGCCCATACCCCGGGTAAGTTTTTCCGACTCCCGGGCAACAACAATTCCCAATTTGGCTCAACTTTGGCTTCCATTTTTTTTTCTTCGGCTCACCACTCTCTACCTTAGCTGTCATCAAGCTAAAAACGTGTGAGTGCGCGATTCCCTAATGCGAAATTGGAAGAAAAAAAAACCAAAATCGAAACGATGTTTTCCGCCATCTTCGTATAAATTTTTTTTGCGCGCGCGTTTCATTTCGATTTGCGAGAATTCGGTGAAACCATGATTTTCCAAAACGAACTCCAAACGGTTTTCATCGCTGGGGACGAAAGAAAATCGATTGTCGCAGCACCTGCCCTAGCTTGGGCGGCAAAATATGATTTGCTTAATTCGATCCTATTCTCTGGAAACGCTGATTGCGCGAATCAGGTGAAATTCATTTAATTTATTTTCCGTGCTCAGTTACTGAGGTGATTGTAACGGGCTAGCGTACGGCAAGTGAAGGGCAGTGCAATTTTTACGCACAATCAAATCATAAATTGATTTGTAATCAATGTTTGTCGCGGGCGATTGTTTGACGAAAGTGTTTTTAGATTGATTGATGATTATAAAAAAAAAAACTATGCGGGAGGAGGAATGCAGTACTTGTATCATAAGGCTGATACCAATCTTTTAAATAGAAAAAATCATGCAGAATGAATGAAAATTTGCTTTTTCATTCATTTCCAATCCTCAAATAGAAAAAAAATCTCGAAATTCTAATTTTTTATTAATTTTCAGTCAATGAAGAATCTAGAAAAAGCATCGTTATTTAGGGCTTTTATTTTTTCCAAAATACGAGGTCATGATAAACTTTAATTTTGCGAATATTGACTTTTTGGATTTTTTTCATTCAGAAATTAAAGGTGTCTGTACTCGCTTTATTTAAGTTTTAAAAAGAGATTTTGTTTGAATAAAGTAAAAATTAAAAATTCAGATTGGATCGACCAGTGAAAAAAAGAGGTACAATTTTTTTGGCTTGGCATTTTTATATTTTTTGGAAATATTGTCAAACGGTGGCATCGACAATCTTTCAATCAACTTGCATCAGTAGGTAATTTTAATTGTTAATGTTAATTTTTTTTAAAGATTTATGAACTGACCAACTCAAACACTCGATTTTTTTTTTCAAAGAACATTCCAAATTCGATGGCAATCACAATTTCTAGTCAAGTTTGCTTGTTTTTCATAATTAATTATTTTTTTTGACTTTCTGCTTCTGCTTTTTTAAAAAAAACGAACACAAACACATACAGGATGTCAATGAAATTTGATGTTTCCTCGAAGAGAATCCTTTTTTTTTCTTAACTCTAAGCGTTTATCTTTCGAGGATATGATGGCTAGCATCTTACAAATGCTAAAACCACCAACCCACAGAAAGTGTACTATGTATGCCGTGACCGGGATTCGATCTCATACCCACTGGCTTAGAAGACTTGAAGGCTACCCTCTACGCCATAGGCTGCGGCTCTAACTCTAACTCTCTGCTTGTTTTCTGCTTATCAAAAGCTGGGGTATTAACAAACATTTTAATTTAATATTTCATTAAAAATTATAAAGGGGAGTGTGAAGAATCTTGGGCTTTTTTTTTTCTTTGCTTATTATATAGGAAAAAGTAATATTTTCTACAATTTTATGGATTTATAAGGAAATTTTTTTTTTTAATAAATTTATTTCCCCGAGTTCTGACTGTTTAAAAAAAATATTTTTTTTATTTTGAAAATTGTGAGAAAACGTGGGTCACCAAATAAAAATTCACTAGATAACGTGCAACGTGTTAAGTTTATGGGTTGAGCCAAAACTGAAATATCAAAATTCATTTAATTATTTTAAAGCAATTTGAAGTAATAAAATAAAGAGTTATGTATAATTGAAAAGTTTCGAAAACCTGTCTCGCGAACGTTTTGGCAAAATGCTTTCAATATGATTTATGTTCGTCTCTATCGCATTGGAAAAAATGGATAAAATATTTTCATTAACTCTTCATTTGGCATGAGAAAACTTTACAGAGAGAAAAAACTTGTTTTACGTCCTGAATATGTATAAAACACCAAAATATAGGTGGCCCAAGATACCCCACAAAATGTGGCCCACGATTCTCCACAAGCTATGATTTGCAAGTTTGTGCAGCGTTTGTGTGACTTATTGATGTTTCATAAAAAATTCCTTTTCCACGTGAAAGAACATGACAAAACTAAGATCATAAGTGTATGAGCATGTTTTTGTTATAAAATTTAGGTTCCCCATCGATGCAACTAGCGGGTTCTTTTTAAATTATGTAAGTAAATTTTTCTTAATTTTTTTTTGCTTGATGTATAAAAGAAGCATATTATGCGTATTAAAGTAATAAACATATAGCAAAATATGCTTAGGCAAAGCGACGACGATGACAGTTGGTTTGAAATTTTTATATCAACACACATCTGAGATATTCAGAGTGGCTCACGTTTCCTCACTTTCCCCTACCTTAAATGATGACAGATTTTTTGAATAAAATAAACATGGGATTGATTGTGTGTGAATGACCGGTGGAATAAAACCATGAACTGAAGTTGAATTTCGTTGTCTGACGCCATCTTGAAATCCAAGATGGCGGCATTTGCTAAACCTTAAAACGCTGTAAATGACTATAAATCCCATGAAACCCCCACAATATTGGTATTGCATGAAAGGACTATACTAGAAGATGTCAAATTTCGCAATTCGATGCCTTAGCCTTGGCTATTAAAATGCTATTTATTACAGAAAATTGCATGAAAATTCAAAAATTTGGGTATCGGATGAAAGGACTTAACAAATAGAAGTAAAATTTCGTAATCAGACGCAGCCCAAAAAAATGACTTTTGCTGATCTTTAAAACGCTGTAAAGTACATTGTTTATATCCTCATTAATATTAAATAAACTATTAAAAAAAATGCGAAACAAAGAAAAACTAAAAAAAAAAATTAAAAAAAATTATTTAGGAAAAATTAAACTAAATAAAATGTGCAGCAATCAATTAATAAGTCTGTTGCCTCCTGAGCCCATGTCCGTGAGTTCAAGCCCAAGAGTAAACATCGAACACAGTTGTACCGGATAAGTTTTTCAATAACGATCCGCCAACTGCAACGTTGATAAAGTCGCGAATGCCATAAAGATGGTAAAACGACTAGGATTGTTCGATCTTCGGGAAAAGATCGATCTACAAGATCGATACAGATGAACGGTTCTGGGATCGATCCATCTAAAAAATCGGAGCTTGATGATCGATCTCTGATTAATCGATCTTTTCCATTTGTAAACATTATTCTACTTTGAATTTCTAACTCGCCGAAATGCCAAAAATTAAATATGAATATATCCCAGCGGCTATCAAAATAAGATTACATTTGTAACAAGAGGAAACTGCTTTTTATTAAAAAATATGCAAAAAAGACACAAAATTTCAAATTTGTATAATCCTTCTACATATGGAAAGAATAAAATTTTAGGCGCTTTTATGTAAGGTGAACCGGAGTAAGTGTTTTAAATCAACACCATTGAAAATCCAAAAATCTCGGAACCGCTTTGATATTTTTAAGAAATGTACTGACAAGAAATATTCAAGAGATTTAAAGAAATTATTTCAAGGTATTTTTATTAAGATTGTCTTATTTATATTAGAGTTATCAAACAAAATATGCAAAAAAAAATCAAAAGACTAATTGATTAATTTTTTGAAAAAAGTAATTTTAAAAAAAATGGCTGTTATTTCTTAAGATTAGAAATTCTTGCAATTTTTTTACTCTAAATCAATCACAAACACCTTACTGCACCCAATTCACAAGGTTTGGAAATAATTTGCAAAATTGTATTGGAATAAATTGAAAATTTTTAAAATTAATTTTTAACTGACCATAAATGCATGAAAAAAAATTCGCCTCGACTAGGAATCGAACTCGAATTATCTGATTATCTCCCCGACACCTTACCAATAGGTAAATCGTCAGATGTAAATGAGTCAAGTGTATAATTCAGTTGACTTCATCAAATTAAATTCGCAGCTAGATTCTACGGCAGAAATTGCGCGTCTTGCCCCGATTGATGGTGCCTATGGTGCCCCGTGACTGATTTTCAGATTTCTGCTCAAAAATTTAAAATGCATTTTTAAACGTTTATGTCTACTTTTTTCAAGTTTCAATAAGTTAGGAAATTGACTTTTTTAGTGTCTGAACACGAAACAATGATGTAATCCTTAATGTGGCCATTAAGCTCTTATTTCCCCTAAAAGAGAAAAAAAGATCGAAAGATCGAATCGAAAAAAACTGATCTAATCGATCTTTTCCTGGCCGAAGAATCGATCAAAAAAATCGAAAATCGGAGTTGAAAAGATCGATCCTCCAAGGATCGATCCAAGATCGACCAATCCTAAAAACGACTATGATCGAAAAAAAAAATCTATAAACAAAAAAAAAATCATGATTTAAAAAAAAAACAGACAAGATAAGGCAAGTAATAAAAATGCATTTGAATGAAACTGGATTAAACAAGAGCAATCAAGATCTTGTTAAATCCAGTTTGAGTCCAGATAAGTCAATATCTATCATAAAATTAGAAAAAAAATTATAAAAATGACCAAGCTAGACGAACCAAAATAAAATAAGGTAGAATAAGATCAAACATAATATTAAAGAAAAAAAAGAATTAAGAAAGGCATACCAGAAAATAACAAGATACAATATAATAAACCAAAGTAAAAGAAGACAGAATTAGATAAAACAAAATGAAACATATTGAAAAAAGGACAAAATGCAACAATACAAAACAATAGAAGACTTAAAAATGCACAATCGAACATCATGAAACAAAATAAAACAGAATTTTACCAAATGGAACAAGATAAAACAGGATAAAACAACCAAAAATAATAAATAAAAACGATATTAAATAACACAAGAAACCAAAGTTAACATGACAGAACAAAATAGAACATAGTAAAACAATGTTTAAAAATACGTAAATAAACTTTACAAAGCAAAACCAAACAAGATGAACAATACTGATTCAAGGAAACAAATATAAAATTATATAAAATTAAAAAAAAAGTACAAGATAAATAATAAAAATACAAGATAATGTTGGTAAAAAATGACGAAAAAAACCTTGTTAATCCCAAATGGCAGCTTCCGTTTACTTCTCAATGTTTGTTTTTTTTTTTCAATAAAGTTTTTTACTTGTTATTTTTTACGCTTTTTAATGTTGCATGAAATCTCGTTTTAACTTTTTTTTAATTTTTGTTTAGTTTGTTTCTATATTTGGAGTTTGTTTTATTAAGAGTTGTTTTATCTTTATTTTTGATGTCAAGTTTTGTTTCAGTACGATTCAACTTATCTCACCTTTTTAATTTTTTGGCCTTGTTTTATCTTTTTATCATGTTTTGTCTTGTTCTTAAGTTGCTTAATCTAGTACAATTTTGTATGTTTATTTTGTCTTGTTTATCATGCAGTTTGATCGTTTAAACTATGTTTTATCCTGTTTAATGTGGTTTCATCTTATTGTGTCCATAATTATTCTTGTTTACCCTTGTTTTATCCAGTTTTATTTTCAATCATCGAGTTTTGTCATGTTTTATCTAGTTTAAGTTCGTTTAATATTGTAGAAGATTCATCTTGATCTTCATTAAGTTTATCTTACTGTATCTCATTCCAACTTGTTATGTCAAACTATACTTTGTTTTTTTTTAATCTTTTTTCAAATGCAACAATTTTATTTTAATTATTTTGCTAGCCATTTAGAGTCGCCACCATATACAGACAACGTACGTTTTTGCCAACACGCCCGAAATTTTCGTGTTGCCAAAATCGAACGTTTTTAACTCATTTTTTTATTTATTGATTACTACATTAAAACTACTATTATTATCAACATCATAATTTTAAGTCTGTTTCCGATCATTTTAGTCATTTTTTTCATTTTTTTGATACATTTAACATCTTTCTTGTTTTGTTTATAATTTTTGTTTTTTTTTTCGCAAATTTGCTTTTTATGTCATTCTTCATCATTTTTTAGCTATTTTTTATGTTATTTTTAGTCTAAGGTTTGAATTTGTTTTTGAATATAATGAAATTTTCATCTTTTTGTCATTTTTCAGTATTTTACATTTTTTTTACAAAAAATGTTTTTGTTGTTGTATTTTATCACCATAAGAGAACTTAAAAACAAATTATTGGTGTTTGTCTAAACTTCATTGATCCTATTATATGTAGCAAAAACTATAAAATAATATTGTTTCTGAAAACCGTTCGATTTAGGCACATGTGTCGTAATCGCATGATGCCAAAATTGAATATTTCCAATCACGAACGGAATCTGTATTGTGATTGTTGTATACGATGATCGATCATTTACAGCATTTTAGAGTTAAGTGGAAGTCGCCATCTTAGATTTCAATATGGCGTCTGATAGAGAAATTCGACTTCTACTCGTTGAGCCCTTTCACCTAATACCCATATTGTGGATGTTTCATGAGATTTTCAATAATTTACAGCTTTGAAAATAACAGTGGAAGTCACCATCTTAGATTAATGACAACAACTTTTTTCCTACATTTGGGCTTTTTCACTCAACTCTCATATTGTAGATCGTAGATCGTACAATACGTAGATCGTAGATATTATACGACTTCCAATGATTTAAAAATTTTCAAAGTTATTTATAAATATTTTAATTCAAATCCAACACACATAACTTATCAAAAATGTGTAAAAATAATAATTCTAAATCAAAAATTTACGTACAATCTGGCTCCGCTCATTCATATCATTCACTCTTATTCTAACAGGCCCATGCGATAGACCCTTCCATGGAAGGCGAGGGTTCGAAATTTAATTTTAGCTGGAAATAAGGCCGGAACAAATTTCTAATCCTTCTTTTGTCACTCGGAGTTGGAACATCGCAAGGGGGAGGGGGGGGGGGGGGTTGGGTGGGCAATAAAAAATAATGCAAAAAAAACATATAAATTGGAATAAATTGCACGAGAGCTTGTATGCAACAAAGTTGCACAGAACATCATTGCACAAAACCTCAAAAACATGTAATTTTTTAGCGAAAAATTCAATAAAATCAAGAATACAAAAGGTGGAATAACTTCCATCTTCCAATATTTTTTTTCGTCTTGTAATCTTTTGGATTCTTGAATTTTTTTTCGAAATTTACATTAAATACTTCAAACATTATTCATTTCCCCCTTCGGGCTTTTGAAAATTTCGAAGGGGGGGGTGTGACAAAACAAGAAATTGATATTTGTTTCAGCCTAATAACAATATCAGAAATACACAATGAAAAAAAGAAATTTATTTCTTAAACAATTTTCTTATTCATGATCATCACACCAACACGAAAAAATAAACTTTACTGATACGATTCAAAATAAATCAAAACCAAAGTTTAAAATCAATGCTTTATATTTCCGGTATGCTTCTAATGGATAATTCAAAATAATGATTCTTGTTATGAACTAGATATATTAAGTCAATATTTTCGAAATACAAAAAACGATTGCCAATTAAAATTTTTAACCAGAATTTTAACGCTTCAGGCATAAGAATCAATGCACAGAAATAAAGTACATAAAATATAAAACCTAAAAAAGTTAAAAAGAAATGAAATCCGAATTTAAAATCAATTTCAGGTCAGGTCAGTATGAGCCATGATAAATTATTTTTACGCAATATGACAATAATTATAAAATATTATCCACATTAATTTAATATTTTTTCTTCATTTTCAACAGAAGGCCTGATTGAAAAATTCTTTTGTTTTATCATAAATTTGAAATAATATTTTTATTACGATATGAAATGTGAATTTACCATGAGGAAAAAATATCCATTTGAAACTTTATGAAATCTATTATAT
Source organism: Uranotaenia lowii (assembly GCF_029784155.1). Classification (NCBI taxonomy): domain Eukaryota; kingdom Metazoa; phylum Arthropoda; class Insecta; order Diptera; family Culicidae; genus Uranotaenia; species Uranotaenia lowii. The sequence continues at coordinate 45,204,774 of NC_073693.1, forward strand.
AAAATTCTCTTGTAACGGTGTTTGTAGTACTACTCCTCTGAAATTACCCAAAAGGTTCGAATGAAATTATTTTTAGAATATTCTGTAGCCATGCGAATCGGTTTATATCGAATAAAAACAACACAAAGTCGCATCAATTGTCCGTAATAATTAAATTTGTAGTTTTTTGAATGAAATAAAAGTCATGGCTTCCATTTTTTCGAGATTTTTTTTTCCTTTGGGCGGTTTGTTTTTCGTCTCTAAGGTCGAGGCGTCGCGAGCAGACGTCTTTAGAAGATAGTAACCATGGCATAGCATACTGATCAGTGAGAATATTTTTGCGCGTATTTCTCAACAAAGTATATTTTCAATGCAAGTGGTGGCGATATGAAGCCTTGATGTAATTTGTTTTGTTCTTGATTCCTAGCTCATTTCTACAGCACATGGTTATGAATGACGCCTAGATGTGACTCAGGTTGACATTTTGCTGATCGAATAAAACATATAATATTTGTTTGGCCAAAATCTGAAATCGGAAAGTCAGGCATCCATTTTTAGAGATTTTCTTTTTCTTCGAGGAGTTTGTTTTTCGTCTCCATGGGCGAGGCGTCGCTAGCAAACGTCGTTGCAAAATAAGAGTAGGTAACCAAAGCATACTGTTCATTGATCGCTGGAAAAAAAATTTAAAATTAGGCGCCTATTTCTCAACCAAGTACCTATATTTCTTATGCACGTGGGGGCGATATGCAACCTAGATGTGTTTTTTTCCTTGCTTATTTGTACACAGCACATGGTAATATATATCGCCTAGATGTGACACGGATTGATATTTAATCGATTGAATCAAAACCATATAAACGATTTCAAATAATAAAACCATTTTTAATTCATGTTAATTTAAGTAGTAAATTGTTGTTCAAAAAATATGAATTTGGATAAAGATAAATTTGGAAGATAAATATGAAATAATGTTATGACACTTTGCGGACGTATGAAAATAAGAAATTGGGAAGCTTTACATTCAATTTCGTATAATCCAATACGCCTTGAACGCTAGACACATTAACTAAACAAGAATCTATTCAATTCTATTTTGTAGATTTATAGAGGATTTCAACCAACTTGGTCATTCGTCCTCTAAACAAGAGTCTGTTCTTTGAAATAGATTAGATAGGATTGAAGTTTTAAAAGGCCGAATGAACTATTTGATTTTTTGCAAACGTAAATTGAAGTTATCAATAAAATAATCTACTTTTTAATGACAAAAAGTGAAGATATGCATTTTCTGGAAGAATTTTCAAATAAGAAAGTAGACTAGAGCGAGGGCAAACTATCAACTTTTACAAAACATGTATACATTATTTCTTCATCTAAATCATTGTTGGGCCCAAAAAAAATTTGATTAAATAAACTTAACTCTTTTTTTAAAATCATTCACCAAAAAACTGTTTACACGTTAACTGTTTGTTTACACACAATTCAAGTACAAACTTAACATGAAAATTGTGTTTTTGTTTTACATATTTTGGCTATATAGAAGAGACTTTTGATTCACTTTTTTGTTGAAAAGTTTTTTTGTGATTGATATTCCAGGGGCAGCAGATTTTTATGATGAACTTTTAATATGACCTGAAAGTGTTAAAAATAATATTAATTCTTGTAATTTCTTAGGTGGAATAAGTGAAAACGCGCCATTAAGCTATGAAACATCTACAATTTAAGAATTTTATCTCCAGAATGGCCAAAAAGGATATCCCGAGTGTTGAATCTGAAGCGGATATTCAAAATTATTAAAAAGGTCTTTGTAAATCAAGGTCTTTTGGTTGAACAGCATTCAGTGAAATTGAAGTACCAAGCATTAATTTATTCCGGAGAAAAACTAAGGATATAGCAATGAAAGTTGATAAAACAGACAAAAAAGAACAAGTATTAAATTAATTTTAAAGTCTTTTCACTGACGCATCTGAAAAAGACCTATGTGTTTTCACTTGCCCCAATAAATGGGACAAATGTATACTTCGATATTGCTTTTTGTCAACATAACTAATTTTTTTTAAATACCTTTTTTCAGAGAATATGAAAGTTGAACTGTGGTGATATTCATTAGGATTTAACCGGTGTTTCATTTTTGAAAATTAACATTTACTGTAAAAAAGACACCTAATTCCAGGAATCAAAATGAACTCATGAAACCATCGAAGCCTGAACAGATTATTTCTTTTCGATCCATTAAATCTAAAAAAAATCTGCTTTTCAATTGAATGTTATTAAATCTTAAAAATATAACAAAATCCTAAATTAAATCGCAGATCACCACCAACAATGTTCAGGAAATTTTGAAATCAGAACTGCTTCAATTAAAATCTTTAAAATAATGGGTGAATATATCTAAACACATGTTTTCCTCTTTTCAAAACCAATCGTTTCTTTGTTCAAAGTTCAAAGGAATTAAAAGGAATTAATTTGCATTTTTTGCTTGAATAAAAAAAAAGGAATTTGCAATACGCAAAATCGCCAGAAATCTGTTTGGGAACACTGTAAGTGTAAGTCTATTACTTAAGCACCAGGCAAATCTATTTGGAAATGATTTTGGTGAAAATATGGATTTTAATTCAAACTGCTTCGAAGGATGAGGATGATGAATAAAAAGCTGTTTGAAAATGGTTAGTAAAATATTTTTTCTTACGTTTTTTATTTCTTCAGCTATAAAAAATACACCATTCAAAGCTAATTGGGAGCTGAAAGCACTGCGTTAGGCTAAATATTCGGCAAGTACTCCAAAAATTGTCCCGATATTAAAAACAATATAACAAAATGGAATAAATTTACTGAATGGAATACAGCAAATGAAACGCACATATTATCATTATTGAACAAGTTACAAAAATTGGATTTTAAAAGACCCGTTGAGTTTAAATTCTTTGGTTTAATTTTGATTGAATTGAGCGGGAAGATTCAAGTAAAGGGAAAGAAGGGAAATGTAAAGAAAACTAGGAAAAATAGAAAATGGACGCCAAATTGAACATGGTAAGACGAAGTTTACCGGGTCTGCTAGTATATTTATAAGAATTTATTACAACACATATCAGAAGATTGCAATAAATAACATGTAAACAAAATATTCAATTTTATTCCAAGAGTCAGTGATCAGTCAGAGATTTTTTTATATATACAAATCCTTCTAGTTACCAGAATAAAAGGTTACAAAAATTTGATTTTTTCCATTATTTATGTCAAAATCGATTTCTGAAAGATGAATTAACAATACAATATCAAACAATGAAAACACTGAAACGTTTATAAATATTCAAGCGCAATTTTAGCTTCAAACATCAAGCTCTTAATAGTTTGAGGTCGAAAATTGAAGTATTGGGTCCTGGAAAGCATAAAAGGTAGAAAATTTGTTTTTCTTATTAAAAATCTGGATTTATAAGCTTTCAGGAAGCTGATTGCAGAGTATAACAATTATGAGTTGAAAAACGTAGGCAAATTTAATCAAAGTATTCAAAAATATTTCATAAGTTTGATTTGCTTCCGTAAATACATTAGAAAATTTCATTAAATGTCAATTAAATTTATCGACTTTATCGTTAAAAGTTATGTTGTTTTAGTAAAAAAAAAATTTCAAGATTTTGAAAATGAAAATTTATCCCATGAGGGACAAATTGATGACATGTGATGAAAATATTTCGTATTATATTCGACCCGCTCACTTTCAATATCCATTAATTTCTTCTAATTTTCTATTCGCTTGTAATTCTCATAATCTATAAATGTACTTACTAAGAGAATAAAACTTTTACTGATAAGCTCAAGATATTAAAGTACCAATTATAATATTAAGCTTATAAGCTTAAAAATGAATCAGTTTTGAGTAAAGTCAATCATTGATAACCTGATCAACTAACAAATTTATATGAAATTAACAGAATCTAAAATTGTTTATTATTCTTTTTTCAATTTAGGAATAATATTTGGATGATGATGATGAAGATGAAGTATGATCGAATCAGTTAAATATTACAGTTTTCAAAAATTTGTGGGGACAAATAATTGTGACATTACTGAAGAAAGATTGAAATAGAAAGATTTTGTTTCATAATACATAAAGTCTGCAAAACGATTTGATTTTGTTTTTTATGAATATCTAGAATTAAATTAAATCAAATGAAATTAAAAAATCCTTAAAAATCAGTGCAAAATCTAATATTTCACAGAATAGGGAAACATAAACAAATAGGAAACATTTTGAACTTTTTTCACAGATGTTTATATTTCTTTGGGTTTTGGAGAAAGTTGATAAAATCCTTTATTTTTAATTTTTCGTTATGTTTTAAAGTTTTGTCAGAAAAGTTCAGAATTTCCTTTAATAATTGTTAACCTATTCTCCAAATGTTCAGGGCTTCAAAAGTTCTTAAGTTCTTTGCACTTCAGAAAAATGTGAATTTTGTCTTTGTAATTTATCAAAACCCTTTTGAATGTGGAGTTGAAGAACAAAGCACACAAAATAAAATTAAGGCTGAAATTAGTTTTATGAAGAAAACTTCGTATCTGCATAACATTTGTAATTAAATAGACGGGGTAGAGTTTTTGTATGTCGAGAGTTGAGTTTCAATGCAAAAAGGTTTATTTAATGGCTAATTGAAATTGACAACTATAAATAGGATTCACTTCGTGAACTTCATATAAGGACTGTGTTCGGAATTAAAGCAACACTTTCATTTGTGAATAACTTTTGAGCGGATGAATGAAAATATATA